>NW_013952658.1:739968-741985 GCF_001266775.1 Austrofundulus limnaeus
GAACCCTTTGTACGAACAAAAGTAAGAGAAATTTAGGATAAGAATACGAACATGTTCTTGCATGAGGCCCATTATGCTGATGGAGACTTAACGTGGTTCTATTGTGAAAAGCCTGCAGGAAGTAGTTCGTAGTGGAGTTAGAATTGACTGGTGTGCAAGGTGAGTCGTGCTGATAAGCTTTAATAAACAACATAAAATAGGCCCGATCATAATCTTTTCTTAACCCTCCTCCTTCATGACTGGACGAAAATGCGTGACTACTGTCTCCAACCACCAGTSAGAGAAGAACAGACACAGAGGAGGGAAACAGAGACACAGACAGAGGTACAGTAAAAGAAAAATGTCAATAAGCAGGCAAACATGTCAACCTCTTCGGACATTTACCTGTATAAAAAGCCTCAAAAATCCATACAACTCGCACTGGGGGGGGGCTGTGGACATGAAAGCACCCGCTGAGCAGCAGGAGGAGAGGAGAGCAGAAAAAGTTCAAAACTTATTTCTAGCCGCAGAACAGGTTAAAAGATGGCTATCTTATGTTGTTTATTGTTTTTTTTTTGTTATCATCCTACAGGCTCTGACATGTTAGATAAATTTGAAAATCAGGTTTTGAAAAAATCCGTAAGACTTGAAAAAATCCATGAGATTGCTCTATACACCCGTATACCTGCAAAATGACATTAAATCCTTATAACTTACAGACAATCCGTACAAGTTGACATGTATGAGCAGGGTTTGTACGTTTTATTATCAGCTGAGCTGTGATGAAAAGAAAAATACTGTCAAATACCGTGAAACCGATGAAAATGTTGAAAATATCGTGATATAAAATTTTGATCATGTCGCCCAGCCCTACTAGCTACTCACTAGAAACTCATCAGTGAGTAAAACTTTATTAGTTTTACTTTTAATAATATTTCTGTATTTAGTTCAGATTTAGTCAGTCATAGTATATCCTATTGAGAGTGTTTTTTTAAGTAAGGTGTCCAAATTTGACATTTTTTCAGCATTTAACAAATAAACTCTTTGTCACAGTTCTTGTTGATTAGGACCTGTGGTCACTCTAATCATGCTGCAGTAGCAGAACACTGATGGTGTGACAAGATTGTAGCCCRGGCAGGAGAGCAGTGTTGCCAGCCCAGTTTTAAATTCTCAATGGCCAAAACACGTTGATGTGCATGGGCCCAATCATGTTGCTATGCTCATTTAAGAACCTCATCACATTAGGGTTGGGCATAATTGTATCGTGTGCGATTAATCGTCAGAAAAATATTAATCRATTAATTTTTGACACTTGACGATTAATACGATTAATGCCACCAGGCGGACAGTCAGTACACTTGGTGCTCCTCTCCGCTTCAAATATGACGAACATTAAAAAAAAGTAAGTTCTGTAATTTATTTATCTATCAACAACATTTAAAATTTGATGTATAGCCTGAAGTCGGTAATTTTGACAAAATTTGAAACAGATTTTTATGAAGAGCAAATCTTTACTACTAAATTGGTCATGTGACTATGACATAAGAGTGTTCGGGGACTGCAGGGGATTAATTGTCAAATTAATAGTTATCGGCTAAGTACCACAGTTAATCGTGATTAATTTTTTGCCAATAATGCCCAACCCTACAATATATAAACCACCACAACCTCCATATGGAAGTTTGTTGCATTCTCAAAGCCATCATAAACCTACCAGGCACCATTATACATAGTTGATCCTACTGGGTTCTTAATAAGCCCTTGAAGTCGTCATCAAAACCACACAAAGACAGTTCACTTTCTGGCAGTTTTTTATATGCAGTGTGAAGTGGGCTTTAAATGTTTCTCTACTACCTTGGAATCACATGCTTTTTTTGTTCTCAAAAACTTTTGCAAGTACTTTAGAGAAGCACCATTACACAGAAAAAATGTGAAAGGACCATTTTAAAACCATTGGGCCTCATGCAAGAACCGTTCGTACGCACAGATTTGTTCTTAAATTGTGCGTACGAGTGATTTAGGAGAATTTGTGGCATTA
>NW_013952658.1:743578-745977 GCF_001266775.1 Austrofundulus limnaeus
ATATTTGACAGCTTTGTAGGAATGAACACATTTGTAACATTTATTTAAAATACACTTGTTTAAAAAACAAAAAAGGTGTAGCCTATTTCTTTAAGAAAATGGTTACTTCTTTATCATTTTTTAAAAAGAAACTTGCAGTAAAACAATTAACTTATACCCTTTGTGCGCACCATTCCTATTAACTCTTGTAGATACAAAATAACGGTTATGTAATATAAAAAACAACTACAGAAAAAAAATTCTCCCCATCATTGTGAAAATTTGTTCTCTGTTTTTAATGCTTGTTTCCCCACTACTCAGAGAGGTAAATAAACTGAATATCTGTGCCCTAAGGGTTAATTTTCTGAAGGGTGGGGGTTGGGGGTGGAGTTCAGGATGTGTCTGTGTGCAGCTGCAGTTTGCAGCAGGAGAGAATTTGTTGAGTTTTGTTGAGTTTGTTGAGTGTTTAGTTTAACAGGGGTTYAACATGAGATGTGTCTTTAACAGCAGCTGTTTGGAAAGTGTTTTGTTAGTAAAAGCTCAAAAGAGCACACGGGTGACTTTTGGTTCCTTTTTTTTTTTTAGCATTTAGAGCGCTGCTTCTATAATGATCAGTGCTATTTTTAGAAGGTTTTCTGTGGGCGACTCAGAAGGTCCCTGCTGGCGACCGGGTGCCTGTGGGGACCGTATTGATGACCCCTGATCTGGAAATAAAAGAACAAGTACAGTAAAATGGTCTTTTTAGGAACCAGAATTAAATTTACACAAAAACACATCCTTTGTCACATGGAACAGCTGCTTGGACAAACATCAGTTCATCTCATGTGCTTTTCTGTGTTAAAGAAATCATTTAATTATTTTTCAACCATTCTGGCCGATATGAAACATCTCTGATCACATACAGAAGAGGAGCCCGCGAGGGGGCATGAGGGGATTTTTTTTTTGCCTTTCCTTACAATATCTTTGTGTGACCTCACAATGCCTTTGTGTTAACTCACAATACTTTTGGGTTACCTCTCGATACCTTTGTGTTACCTCGCGATACCTTTGTGTTACCTCGCAATACGTTTGTGTTACCTCGCAATACTTTTGTGTTACCTCGCAATACATTTGTGTTACCTTGCAATACCTTTGTGTTACCTCGCTATACTTTTGTGTTACCTTGCGATATTTTTGCATTACCTCGCAATGCCTTTGCGTAACATCGCGATACCTTTGCGTAACCTCGCGATACCTTTGCGTAACCTCGCGATACCTTTGCGTAACCTCATGATACCTTTGCGTAACCTTGTGATACCTTTGTGTTACCTCGTGATACCTTTGCATTACCTCTTGATACCTTTGCGTTACCTCACAATATTTTTGCGTTACCTTGCAATATGTTTGCATTACCTCGTGATGCTTTTGCGTTGCCTTGCAGTACTTTTGCGTTCCCATGCATAAGTTTGTTTTGTATGAACTGAATTAAATCAGACTTTTATTATGAAATATCTGGTTTCTGAAATAGGGTGTGTCACTACAAGTTTGGGAAATTGACATTGAAATGCATGGCTGCACTGAGTTAAAATATCGACATATTACATACTTCAATGCGTGGCTGTGTGATATATTTATTCTGAAGCTGAATTAAAGTAGTACGCTAACTCCAGTATAATGGTGACCATGTGAATTTGGTAATTAACAGGCAGGTACAACAGTAATAAATGGCTTTTGTGAGGAAATGCAAATGAAAAAAAAATGCCCCAAGTCCCCTCGCGGGTCTGTGATAGTAAGGATTGAAAATAAAGCTGTAGTTATCTGTAGGTGTCCCATTGTGAGGCATAGAACTGCGTGTTTGACCAAAGTAAGGCCAGTTCTCCTTGATTTACAGAGAACAAACTTTCAGAAAAAGAATAAATTCTTTGCCTTTGACAGCTTTTCCAGTTACTATGTTTTTTTAATATATTTTTTTAGGTTCGTGGCAGTAAAGGAGATGTGCTGTATATTCTGGATGCAAGTAATCCCCGCTATGCCAACTGGCTGCGGTTTGTCCATCAGGCACCTTCACAGGAGCAGAAGAACTTGGCAGCAATTCAGGTACATTATAACTCCGTAGACCACAAATCCCTCAGCTACTGCATACCCGCCTCCCCACCCCAATAATGAATTTTAACAAAATAAAATAAATAACATAAGATAAACTCATGCATCAGATTAGATAAATAAAAAGTTTTTCAATATAACATGACAACTTTTAAAATAAAATCCCCAAATTTTGTTCCACTATTTGTTTTGATCAAGATTAAGGAAGTCTGTTGTTGATGTTGTAAAACATACAAAATGTCTTGTGATATGAAGTTGTGAAAAAAATGTTTAAAGATGAGTCTGCAGCACCACAAGAAGCTGAAGCATAGTTCTGCATAAAATATGTAACTGTTACC
>NW_013952658.1:745987-754864 GCF_001266775.1 Austrofundulus limnaeus
TTTAAAGATGAGTCTGCAGCACCACAAGAAGCTGAAGCATAGTTCTGCATAAAATATGTAACTGTTACCTCTGTCAAGGGATGAGGTAATGTTTTCAGTCTGTCTGTCTGTCTGTCTGTCTGTCTGTCTGTCTGTCTGTGGACAAAATTACTCAACTTATGGACAGATTTTTATGAAATTTTTACCACAGGTGGGTATTGGCCAAAAGGAACACATCATTAAATTTTGGTGATCGGGATCACGATCCGGATGTAGGAATATTTTTATGATAGTGGAAATAATCCACTGTAGAATTGTAGACTCTGAAGACAGCCAATCAGCTTCAAGGAAGCTGACCGTAGACTTTTAGTATTTTTTTAATCGAAAAAATTACTGTTTTAACTGACTTTAATGTAACAAAAGATCAATTTGATAACACATCGGCAACAATATTGTATTTTGTGTTTAGGTTTTTGGATTTTTTTCCCCCCACCTGTATTGGAAAGGTAAGCTAGCTAACTCACCCAACCCCCTGTTCGGGTCTGTTATCCGATAGATAATAGACCCAAACAAAATTGCTCAACAACTTATGGACGGATTTTTMTGAAATTTTTACCACAGGTGGGTAGAGCTCATTTTGGCCAGATTATCTGTTAAGGTTTGTATTCTGAGCTCTGAATATATGCCGAACAAAGTCAAAGTTTTATCAAGTTTATTGTTAGTAATTTTGTCTGGAAGGTTGGGACCGCTGGACACAGAAGCTTTGGGTTAGGTTGAGTCGTGAGCACTGTATTATTTGTAAAAATAAAGAGAGTCACCAACCTTTCCTGCTGAGTTGAAGTCCGGGTTGAAACAACAGCTGATGTGCTTTGGTTCCGGGCTGTGTTGTCAAGAGGAGCGATAATATTGCTGGACTTACTCGAGGTCAGAAACGGGGCAAGGGTCATACACAGGTGGTCAGAGGAAGTTTCCAGGTTTGAAGGAGATGACTGAGTTGTTGGTCCAGAGATGCTTTCAGGTGTCGAGATCCAGAAGGTCCGATATGGTGCGGTTCCGTTCAGGGAGCAGGCGAGTGACAATAATCAAAGAGACAGAAAAAAGGTCGTTACCGTGAGAGCAGATGGCAGGTGGGATCCGACAGGTGCTGTGCAGGGGTGATAGCAATGAGCAGGAGCTGGATATGAGCTGAAAGGCTGGGAACAAGACTATGAGGATGAACTGGAACATGAAATAAGATAATAAAACGAAACTGGAACAAGATCTGGGCAGACAGTGACAGAATCATAACACAGGGGAAATTGGCCTTGGCGGAGGTTTGTGCTCTTCGAGTGCTTCTAGTGTTTTTAATTTTCACCCACCAAAGAAAGGTGGACAGTAACGTTTTTGCTTCTGTCTATGTGCATTTGATTATCTCATCAATGACTGCACACATTTTAATGAAAGTAATAATTGGATGAACACAAAAATTACCAAAATTCACCAAGTTTTACAGATACAGTAAGTTAAAATTTGTCATCCCCAACACATGCTGCAAATGCAAACAGATCACATGAAATCTCACAGTATCATGTCTAACTGAGCATAATGTTATTTCCAGGACTTCACTAATCCAAAAATATTGGTAATATGAGCAATTACAGTCATTTCTCAACACAAGTTGATCTCAGTATAAATCTCTGTTATTAAAGGTGGCAGGCGAAGTGCATTCTTTCAAGATATGCTATAGATTTAAACTGCAAAAACAAAGTGTCAGTTAAATAATGGCCTTTAGTTCAATTACATTATTAAGCATATTTGAGCCCAAGTTCCTGTGTCAGCAGATGTTTAAAACATTAAAATTTTATAAATGAGTGTAATTTTGGCTTAAAATTGGACAAGAAGTGACATTCTTTTTCTTAATTTAAAAGTTCTGATATATTCGATGTSCATTTTTTTGGTAATAATTATACTGATAAATTATGTCAACAATAGTAGTCAAGCCTATGAGTTCCTGAAAATCGGTCAAATTTAGAAGAAAAACAAAAACACAACATGGATGTTCACACACACGTGACCGCTGCTCTTTGGATCTGGAAAAGCTCACCTCTTGCACTTCTGTGTAAAAGACAAAAGGATTACTCTCCCATGGTGGAAGAAAAATAGACAAATATGAACACTTTAGGTCTTAGGGCCAAGTTCCTGCCATTACTACTCAAACACACAACGTGATTGGTTGTTTAAAGGTCATGCCTGTGAGTTAAATGTCTGCGTTTCATCAACAGTGACATTTATTGTTTAGTTTTCCTCTTCCTAATCATTATTTATGTACATTTAGAATCCCATAATTAAAACAAAACGACAGTTTGATTTTATTAACGTGACCTTTAAGGACAGGAAAGTTAGTGAACACATTTTCAAGGCTCTCTGCTTTTGACCTGTGGCCTTAATCAGGCTGTAACTGACTGTTGTCTGAGTGTAATGAGTTCAACCGTCAGCAAGCTTCAATAGAAACTGAGTGTGTCTGACCATAAAAGGCTCCAGCAGATTTTTGCAGTGGGTCAGAATGTTTGATCTCTACATGTCATCGTGTTCTGTCAGGTTGATGTAACCATGCTTTCATCATATTTTAACAATTAGGATGGAGAGAATATCTTCTATCTGGCTGTGGATGACATAGAGACGGACACTGAGCTCCTGATTGGCTACTTGGACAGTGATATGGAGGAAGAGGAGGAAGAAGAGGAAGAAATCAACATAGATGATGATGAAAATAGCAAAGAGGCCAAACATGTTGTAGAAATGGGTACAATGGAATATCCTTTAATCATTTTTAATTTGTTACAGGTAAATGATTTATGACACTGAGATTTGTGTGTCTGTAGAACTGGTAATAAAGAAGGAGGACCACCCCTGTCTGCTGTGTGAGAGCAGTTTTCCCAGTGAGGAGATCCTGGCTGCCCACCTTCAGAGCCTACACCAGAGACCCAGCACAGAGGAGAAGGAGTTCAAATGCAGGAACTGTGGCAAAAAGTTCCCCGTCAAGCAAGCTCTGCAGCGCCAGTGGGTTTAGTGTTCAACCATTTGTCAATTACTGAATGCATTAAATCAGCCCTGAGTACAACTCACAAAAGCCCTATTCGCATTATCTGGGGACCCCATATAATAAATAAGTTACTCCGCGACGTCTGTTTTATATGTGGCGCAGTCACACGGGATAACCAAAGCCTGAGATTTTGCTGAGCTTTATGGACGTCTTCCAGATATGATATTGAAGCCTGGTATAGTTGATGCATTGAATATGACGAGGGTGCATGCTCCAAAAGTGCTCCGCAAAGTCTGTGCACGCTGCGCAACATTCAAACAGTTTGTTCATCAAGTTTTTGCTCTCCTGTTTACAACATTTCACAATCCCCTAATTTACACTACATGCGTTACGGCTTTGCTCCGCTCCGGTCCRACCTCCGCAGCAAACACACACCCATTATAATCAATGAGAGTGTTTACACTGGCTGTGCACGGCAGCGGTGAGCGGACGGCGATCTGGCAAAATTAGAACAGATCCTATTTCTGCCGGATGCCGGAGCTGCGCCGGAGTCAATTTTTAAAGATTACGTCGCACCAACAGGATGAGGAACGAGCACAACATCCGTATTTTCAAAATAAGACACTATTAGGTGGAATAATTTGTCGGAATAAGGTCAAAATCCCAGCTATATTAATCAATATAAGGATATATTTCTACACAAATGCTGTCAGAATGTATCGGTCTGTTTGGGAAGCAGATGGAAACATGTAGCATGAAGCATGTGTGTGCACGCATGATACACGTAGATTTTATTTTGAAATCAGAAGTTTCAGAAAGACGACAGCGAGACAGTTTCAACATAGATATTAAAAGCCTTTATATCATTGTTTTCAGCTGTGTTTGGAGTTTGTCTTTCACAGAATTAATTATTTTTTCCTGAGACTTCCATACTTATCACTGAATTTATCGCGCAATCTCCTTYCTCCACACTCTCTGTCAGACCRGAGCGGAGCGGATGCTGTATAAATTGAGACACAAACTAACAGCTGCAACCTGCGCAGCGGAGCGAAGACGTGTGTAGTGTAAATCTGGGGTAAAGTGTTCTGCCCCGTATCCTTTCGGAGAAAACTACAACAATGTAAGCGCCAAGTATAAACACCTGGCAAGAGTGCGCCCACTCTGCGCAACCACAGCTCCGCGCTGTGTTACTGCCAGATGACTACAAAAAATATAAATATATATTCTTACTGGACAGTCAATGCATGATGTGAGCCACCGTTTGCATCTGATATTGCGCCTTCAGCCTGTTCTTCTTGATGCTGCAAATTAGGGCTGCACAATATATCGAAAATTTATCGTCATCGCGATAATAGCCTGTGCAATATGCATATCGCAACAACTGCATAAACTGCAATAAATGGTTGACTCAAAAGTTTGCATTTATGCGTTTTGTCATTCAGATGGAAACTTGAAATATTTCACCAATCAAATGGAGCCCTTCATGTATTTGGTCATTAAAAAAATAATTCAGGCAAGAATGGAAATGATTAGCTTTTTTTAGGTTGTTTTTTGGGCTTTGAACCCAGAGCAGAAAGATATCAGCACTACATACATACGTATTGGATCATTTATCGCAAGTCATATCGTCATCGCAATATTAAGCACTGTTATCACACATCGCAGGTTTTCCTAATATCGTGCAGCCCTACTGCAAATTACGGGTYGGGTTTTGTCGGCCCGGGACCCAAAAGGTTTTCAATGAGCTCCAATCCAGCAATCCTTCTTCAACAAAAGCAAATAAAAAATTATGCCCAGGATATAAAAACTGCCTAATTATATATTGGATTCCACCCATTCCTGTCCAAATCACAGAGATGCCTATTCACATTGGATTAGTATCACAGAACCTTGGAATTCAGCAACATATAGAAGGTAATTTGCTGGAAAAATTTTTACTTTACAAATTTCTGACTTGGTCGATTCGCATGGGATTAACAACACAGACAATCTCTGCAATTATTACAAATAGCATGGGATCCCTAGGTAAAACTAATCCTGTCAGAAAAGGGCTTAAGTTAGCTAAACACAGCCATACTGAGTTAAAACTGTATTTGGTAAATCACTTTATTTCCTTTCCTGCTATGAATTCTTGATTCAACAAGTCTGGCATCAACTTATGATGGACCATTATTGTGATACTAATGTAAAAACAATTCTTATAAAAACACAATTTTTTTTTACAGTTTTCACCACATAGCTGGGGTATAATGTCATGCCTAAGTCATGGTTTGTTACAACAAAATAAAGAAAACAAGACCCAAATGCTATCTGTTTGTTTTTGTAAACAAACAACTCCTATCTCAGAACTAGAGGCGTCAAAACAAACCATGCGTGGTAAAAGGAAGACTCTAATGGTAGGATTTGTGAAATCACAGTAACAGGGATTATCAATCCTGGTCCTTGAGGGCTGCTGCTTTACTTTTATATTTTACTTCTATTTTACTTTCTCTGCTCCAGAACACCAGAGTCAGTGACTGAAACACCTCTTTAAGTTCTGCAGAAGCCTGTTAGTCACTCATTCAAATCAGTTGTGTTCTTTGTGTGTGCAGTCAGAGAGTTCAACCTACAAATGAGAACACTTCTTGCATTTGTATTGCTTGAAGTGTTTTCATATTAAATTCTAAGCTAAGCTAAAATTATTAAATATGCCTTTGTTTTTGCTATATCTAAGATGGTGTTTGATTAGTTTTGTTTTGATTCTCTCCTCAGTGTTTTGCATTGTTCTGAGTCACTCGATCCATCGGGTGACTCTAAAGCTCACCAGTGTTCCCTTTGCCACAATACCTTCAGCTCAGAGTCCAGGTGACATACACTGWACAGGCCAATTGACTATTCTGTATTTATTCCATAAAATTAATTTCCTCATCTTCTTTTAATCTGTCATTCATTTGCACAGTTTTGAACAGCATAAAGAGGCGTGTAAAGGAGATGCCAGGTTCATATGTAAAGCAGAGAGCTGCGGAAAAAGATTTAAAAGCAAAGATGCTCTGAAGAAACATAAAGGCAACGTTCACACAGGTGGGAATCTCTTTACTTCACTCTGCATCTTTCTCTTTATTTGTCGACTGCCTCTCATTGTTTTACACACATTCACTGGTTTATTACCTTTAAAACACCTTGTATTGAATAAGTCTGCCCATTTGCAACATCAGCCCTCAAAGAAACAGAGAAACGGTGCATGACCTTGGTTAGGTCAAACATAGGCAATCTTCAGACACATCTCTAATTACTTGAGCTTCATAATTGCTGACCTATGTTTTCTGGGGCGGCTCACTGTCAAGATAATTGGAATTTCAAAGCTATTTATGATGTGATTTAGGGCAGAGCGTCTGCACAGCCTCAAATGTGAAATAAGTTTCAAGTGTTACTATGATTGAGAGGATAGCAGAGCAGGAWTCTGAGACCTTATTTRTTGGTTTATTTATTTATTGAATTGTGGTCAGGACTGAGGATGTTTGTGTTTGAGTGTGTGTCGGGTGTAGCGAAGGAGAAAGTGAATCAGACACAACAGATGTTGATCATTTTAGTGGGTGATACAGTAAATGAATGATGTCACTGCTCTAAAAATGGTGTAATCACTAGATTTATGACTGTAATTATTGGTGCGAACACAAAAACACCAAAATACCATTATTACTTTTCAACACAATTTTAATTTGTGACTTCTAGTTGCTTCGGAAAAAAAAAGCACACAAATGCATCAAAATAATCAGCTCAGTGTTTTGACTTTTGGGAGCAGTCCATGATTCGATGGAGGCAACATTTGCAAACAGTTGTGAAATATTTCCACATATAATGCAGTGAGATCTTTGGGAAAACGAATGAGAAAACCCAGCCCAATGAGAATGCGTAACTTGAATTTGTTTTTATTTCTTAGGGAGTGCACGAAGGAAACTTATGTGCACCATCTGTAACAGGAAGTGCTCCTCCTCCCTGAACCTTCAGGAACACAGAAAGGTAAGGCTTGTTCATCATCCTCGGCGCCGCTCGGTTAATCCCAACCACGTATTTTGCATCGGATCTGGGAGGATTTCCACAGCTTGGCCAGTTTTGCATGATCCATTTTTACAATGTTGAGGCTTTGGCGCTGCTTCCTGTACCTGTCACGTTGCTGTTTCACATTCTCCTTTGCTTCACRTGCTTCTGTGTCCAGTTATTCCCCCTTTATGATCAAATTGTTGCAAATGTATTCTGGGTGACACAGAGGACTGGGATGGTTTCTTTTTCACGAGCTCATTCTTGGGAAATTTAAGAGGCTCTATTGGCAGACTGAACGATTTCAACCTTGGCGTCAGAGTTCTCCATCTCATTGATGGATTACAGATTTGAACACAGCTGTTTAAATATGTTTCCCATGAAAATCATTTAATGTAAATAGATATTTGTACTGTAACTGTTAATATCATCCTATTTTAGTTAATACTTTTGCTGTTTTGTTCGCTTATGTTTGCACAAGTTTTCTTCAGGCATTCGTCTCCTGTACACAGATGTAATTAGACTGTAATTACTTGCTGTTAAATTAATGGCATTATTGATGCTGACTTCTGTCATGATGATAACTAAGTCAACAGAAAACTGGCGTGTACATAGCAGAGATAATTCAAGGCCACATTAATATTTAACACAGTTTGCTGCAGCTCCTCTTCCCATCTGCTGAAGCTCCAAAGCTGCAGGCCTCAGCTGGCAGTGTTATGTTTAGAGGTCAGAGTTCACCTTTTTAACAACATCTTGGACCAACTTGTCAGACATCAGTCTCGATGAAACAACAGATAATATGCAGAGAGAATATCTATATCTAAAATGGTGTTCGGTTATTCTAATGCAGTATTAGAGTCGTGGAATTTTGCTAATGTGCATTAAAGCTGTTGTGACACATGGTGGCCGCAATACCTCACTAATACACATTAAGCTGCTTTTAACTAATCTTTTTTATGTGCGCAGATGGAAATGTATTAATTAAATGTGGGAACTGCTGTCCATTTTACTGTTCAAAACCCAACACCAAATCAAAGGTGCTGATGTTGGTTAGCTCTTCATCTGGGTCAGAACAGCACTGTTGTGTTGGGTGATCAATCAAGCGGTCTCATTACATTTATCATACTTGCTGTCTCTAATTAACCTTCATTACAGCTGATTAATTTTGAAAGTAATTTACTACTCCTAAAATCTATAATCCAGATTAATCTGCAGACATGAATACAACCCTGTCAACGTCTTCATCTTCAAACCACAAACTGTGTAACATGCAAAGTCACCTAGAAGTTGTGACAGACAGTGAACAAGATAATCTTCTTCAGCTGTTTCATTTCTCTTAAAACTGGTGGATAGACTATTCCTTCATGAGCTACACATACAGTATTTTATGGGCTGGTTTCACTACTTCACAGTGTTTTTGTCACTTTGTAGTGTTGACATACATGAAGAGAGGCATTCGTTTTTAGGATTACACCAACTGCATTCATCCCAGTCTTATCAATTAAAAACTCTTAAACACTTTGGGCAAATTCTTTCTTAGTATTCTATTTTATTCTTAGTATTTTACTTTATATAAAAAAAGGATTGACATCTGATAGATTCGTTTGTACTATAAGAATATGTTTTAATGTGGTGAGGACAGTCAATCAAATTAAGACAGCCTCCTTCAGTGGGATGTTAACATGCGTTATACTCCATCCATCAATCCATCCATCCATCCATCCATCCATCCATCCATCCATCCATCCATCCATCCATCAATCCATCCATCCATCCATCCATCCATCCATCCATCCATCCATCCATCCATCCATCCATCCATCCATCCATCCATCCATCCATCCATCCATCCATCCATC
>NW_013952658.1:755234-757196 GCF_001266775.1 Austrofundulus limnaeus
GTGTGTGTGTGTGTGTGTGTGTGTGTGTGTGTGTGTGTGTGTGTGTGTGTGTTGCGGGGGTTGCTTATCATGAATATTGTTTCTTATATCAATGGTAAAATGGTAAATTTCAAATTTATGATTAAATGCAACAAAATAAATTAAAAAGGTGAAAGATAATAACAATTGTCCTGCCCCTGAGTTGTTGGCTTTAAGTAACTGAGCAATTTACAGTAGTTGGATAGCACAGTGTTAATGTCTGAAAATAAGCTGCTTTAAAGTCAGCATCAACCATAAACTAAATCTGCCATAATGAATACTAGCTACTCACTAGAAACTCATCAGTGAGTAAAACTTTATAAGTTATACTTTTAATATTTCTGTGTTTAGTTCAGATTCAGTCAGTCATACACTTAGTTCTTATCAGTGTTTAAAAGACAACATGTTAAAACACCGTTTAATCAAAGTTAAACATGAAACGTCAAAGTTAATTACAACTGGCCCTTCGAGGGCCACCATAACGCTCATGTGACCTTAGGTTAAAATGAGTTTGACATCCCTGGTAAGAGCTCAGAAAGGGAAACAGGTGCCAGACCATTTCAACATTTAAAAACCAAGAGTGAAACTTTAAAAACAATCCGAAAAGAAACAAGCAGCCCATGAAAAGAATGCAATACATGGGTAACATGCTCCATCTATCGTCTTTTACCCACTTCTTCCTTTCAGGGTCATGTGTGAGGGGCGGGGGACACCCTGGACAGCTCACAAGTACATCGCAAGTCTCTTTATACAATATATTTATTTAGGTATGTCCCTTTTATATAACCAGGTAAATCCTATCAAGATCATAGATCTCTCTTGCAAGGGAGGCCTGGGCCTAAGGGCAATGGAACATGCATGTTTTTGGTCTGTGGGAGGAAATTGGAGAACCTGGAGAAAACCCAAGGAGAACATGCAAACTCCACACAGAAAGACCCCAGGTCTGAACTGGAACCAAGGACCTTCTTGCTGTGATGCATTGGTGTTAACCACTGAGCTGTTGCGCTTTATATAGTATATACAAGACTATTTGAACATACTGTAGCTGCCAATTGTTGAATTCAAGTGTTTTGAGTCATTACTTTGAGTCATGGGGCTCATCATCCAGTGTGAAGGGAACTTAATAAATACAGCTTTTAGGGGATATGTGCCAAAAGTGGTTCTTTGCTATGTTGGCATATTTTTTTCAGAAAGTGTTAAATCAATTCAGTCTTTTCACAGTATATGAATCTTTAATATCCTGAATGATGTCTGTATTTTGTCCGATCCTGTAAAGAACCAAACATGCAGTGATTCCAGTCTCATTACAAACACTGTCTGATCTGCTATCAATCATAAAATATAGACCAGAAAGGCTCAGTGCATCAACATAATTTAGACCCTCATCACTTCAGGTTTTGACAAACGACTTTTCCTATGGAACATGAAGACGTTCCAAAAAATAGCTTCCTACGAAAACACAAAGTGTTATTATAAAGATGGCACATTTATGGCTGTGAAACGTGGCATGTTCTTATAGCTTCAATCAAAGCCCTTGGAGCATGAAGTGTTTTTCATGCCGAGGAGCAATTAAACTTTCCATGACAACAGCTTAGCTTAAAGCAGCTTAAAACTTCCATTATCATCATTTAACTGAACAAGCTTGTGCAGAAGCAACTCTGACAGCAGCTGTGATACATTAGCATATGCTATTGTAGCTGTGGGAACCATTGGCTGTTGCTTTAATTGGAAGTATGCACTGAAGCTGAGAAGAGAATTGGAACTTTTCACCACTTTAATTACTTTTTTATGTACAGACATTACTTTAATGATTACAGCCAAGATTTTACTGACCATCGTAGACCGTCATCCTTTGAACCTTGTATAAAATAAAGAAACATCTCTTTTAATTTTAGTTAGTTAATTTTAATTTTAGTTAGTTAGTTAGTTTATTCATTTCATTTA
>NW_013952658.1:759003-762503 GCF_001266775.1 Austrofundulus limnaeus
AATTGTCTAAGATTAACCTTCAGGGTGGATATAGCTCTCTCACACCGAGGACCTATCCACGTTATCATTTACCCAGAATGCTTTGTGTGTAAATAAAATGGGTCCGTCCATGTTAAAATATATTTTTAAAAATTTACAAAACTAAATATTTTTACAGTTTTTATTTTACAGTTAAAATATATGTTTMTCAAATAAAGTCTAATGTAACAACTAATCGGGGATCCCTTTAAAACTGGTCTTGGGTTTGGCTGTGATAAAGCARGATCTCATCAATGGCTGTTTTTTGTGTGGTCCCCGGATCTCTCCAGACCCCCTGGGGTCATTGTGTTTACTTTTGAGATTACAGTGTCACTCAGATAGATAGGCAGATGGCGGCGTCGAGAGAGTGCAGGGAGGGTCAGACAAACAGGAGCATTTTGAACTTAAATCCCATCAAGCTGCTCTTCTCCATCAAAGTCATCAAAGCAAATTAGCTACCGCTAATAAACACGAACCACTCTCATCAGTTCATGAAGCCCACCCCCCCCAAAGAAAACTCACTGATGTGACTCAACTGTTCTCTGCAGACTCACTCAGAAGAAAGGCCCTTTCAGTGCGAGGAGTGCAAGGCGCTGTTCCGCACCCCCTTCTCTCTGCAGCGTCACCTACTGATCCACAACAGTAAGTAGGAGAGTCACAAGGTGCTTTCATAAAACACTTCAGGTCAACACTTACACACTTTCTGGTCACCTCTGTGTAACTTTTGAACGGATCAAAGTGGTGTKTGGCAAATAGACGTAACCGTTGATATGTGAAAAGGTAAACTGGTTTAGTGGCTTAATAATGTTGAGGAGATGACCTGTGAAACCACCTGCTCACAGGATTAAACATCAGCAAACAGATTTATTATCAAAGCAATTTTGCTTTTAGTACAGTAAATGTGTTTAACACACAGAATCACTAAACTGATGAAATTTATCATGATTTGGAAACGATACGATACAGTGTTAATGTGTTCCACRTTAACACAGCTGAGTTTTGCTTCATGTTGGTTTTGCGATCCTCACTTCATTTCGGAAAGTTYGCATCACATTAACAAATCAGCAAATCTCCCAGTAAATACTTTTTCTCCTCAATATCATTCTCAAAATTATTTTTCTTAATGTTGTGTTGGGGTAATTTTATTAATGTTTGTTTGTTCTCATTTGATTTAGTCAATTTTTGTACATTTTAAAAGAAAAATTTGGTCTTCGTTTGGTATAAATATTATGGTAAGAATTCCCTGCAATTAAACAAAGTCTATTTCATTTGTTCATTTCTGATTATTCTCAATGTGAATGATTTAAGTGATCTGTATCCTAAACTCCTTTATTCAATTTTTATTAGCTGATAAACTGACCTGGTCCCCCCACCCCCACTCTTTAATGAGAGCTGAAAGTGTATCAGAGTGAGCAAAACGCATCACCTCCATTTCCTCTTCACCTGTCACAGCTGTGTGTTTTAAAAGTCAAGRCTTGAGAAAAAAATTGTATGAAAGGATTTTGAGATGACAAAAGTTTAGTGAGGGATTTTCCAGTTAACTCACAAGAGTAAAGTATTTATGCAACATGTTGCACACTTTCTGTAAATCATATCAACTTCATTTCACTTCTCAAATATCACTGTGTTTGTCCCCTATATGATATATTTTACAGTTTTTTTTATCCAAACAACCAATGATTTATAAAGGTAAATCAGGAAAATTAACAAGGCTGTCCAAACCTTCTCACCCCACTTTAATCCCCAAAGATTCAAAAAGATTCAGAGGTTGTAACAGAAAATGGTCTTTGATCTATGATAGAGGCTCAGACACAATAAAACTAGAGCTGGGCATAGATATTTTAATGACGATTAATCTCAAGATATTTTTGCGATTAATCGCAATTAATTTTTAGAACTGATGCCTCTACTATGGCTGAATGTGTAGGTTTGTATGTTGCAAAACACTCCATGTGTGACACACTGTACAGTTTATTTATTTATTTATTTATTTATTTATTTATTTATTTATTTATGCTGACGACTGGGACCTCAGTATCTACCTTTCATTCCTCATGTTCATTAGGAATGAAACAAACATGAATTCTTTGAATTCTTGTTTTAATCTTATTATTCTACACAAAACGGACTCAAAGATGTTTAGAGCATTTTTGGTACTGTTTTGTATTAAAAGGTGCAACACATTTTCAGAAATGTTAAACGAATAAGGCAAAGTAAGCTGCTCTTACTTTTTTCTTTTTTTCTCTTCTCTAACACGCTGACCAGTGTCATTTGCAGAACCTCCCTCTGTTCGTTTCCACTGGTTTTAAGCTGAAGTCATATTTCAGGATGGAACTGCTCCAGTGGTGAGAGAGCTTTAGTGTTACAGAGCTTACAGAGAACTTTGCTTTTTTCCAGCTTGCTGTTGGGAAAAGTTTAAAAATAAAAAATGCCCTGAAGAATTTGGTGACTTCTGCCATGTTTCTACCTCGGCTGCAGCTCGGTCGGGTTCATGAGAGCATCTGCGAGTTGCCAAGCACCGGCTTGACAACAAAGGTTCCCATTGGCTGAGTCACGCAAGGAAGGCCATCTAAAGTCAGTAGTGATCAAGATCCTGCCGTGACCGCATTATGTGTGTGTGTGCTAGCTGCCCATTAAACAGAGACCCAATGGAGAAATATAAATGAATAAATAACTTTGTTAACGCAGGTTAAAAAAATTATCGCTGTTAAGCGTCAGCTGTATTAACACATTTATAACGTGTTAACATGCCCAGCACWAATTAAAACATAATAAAACACAACACAGATAGAACCCCCACACCACATAAATCATACAATCATAAAATACCTAAAATCTACCTACTCATGATACCATTTTGCTTCTTTTCAGACAAAAGCAGCAGAAACTTGACTTTTTTTTTTACATTGACATCTTTCAGTTCCCTCAAGATCCCCTGGGAAAATTGTGTTTCTCTTGCACGGACATAAATTACACAACTTGACACTTTGCAGTGTGTTGAAGTGCTTTTTTTTGTCTTGAATCATGAATCAGAACGACGTCACAGCAGGGAGTATGTTATCACTACATGTTGATCTCAGTTTGGTGTCTAGGAGCCTATAAAGCGACAAGAGCTAAAGTTACATTTACAAGCATTTTAACCGTAAATTGTACAGATGCTGATCCCCAGATTTGAAAAAAAGGATCTTGAAAAGTAAATATACCAACTTTAAGTTAGCCAGTTTTAGCAGACAGTAGCCACCACATGGTCAAACCAGACCAAGAAAGGCTGCAGCTGCAAAATTTTTAAGTGTATTTTCACAGAGTAATGGTGCATGTAATTGCCTCTGAATTCAACTTCTCTGTAAGTGGAGGAATTTCTGGTAAAATCCTTTCAGAGTAACATACAGCGGGTAAAATAAGTATTGAACACGTCAACATTTTTCTCAGTAAATATATTACTAGAGGTGCTAATGACATGAAATTTTCACCAGATGTCGGTA
>NW_013952658.1:763898-769037 GCF_001266775.1 Austrofundulus limnaeus
CCTCTAGTAATATATTTACTGAGAAAAATGTTGACGTGTTCAATACTTATTTTACCCGCTGTATATAAGCCATTTTTAACAGCAAATGCCAAGTGGAGTGTTGATTTGTTGCTTAACTAGCTTTATGTTTACAATTGATACAAACAGTAAGAAGGCTTTTTGTCTTTTCTTTTTCTTTTAGTTTGTTTTTCTTTCATTTTTTTATCAGTAGAAAGTCTACAACTATTGCCATTAAAACCAGTCTAGATTAGTTGTCAGCTCAGCCTTTCCTCTGTTTGTTGTTTCAGGTAACGTGTGTCCTCCCTCTGCAAGAGTCTGACAGACCCTCTCTGTGAGGATAGTTGGTTATGGTTGAGGTTTGGCAGGATGCAGCTCTAAGTTTCCAAACTGAAGCAGATAACAAAGAGATTGTAAAGCTGGAAGTATTTCCTGCCTCTGTCCCAGGCGGACTTGGATCGTGTTGAGTTTTAGGCTGTTTAGGGCTGTCAGGATCACGTTTGTGTGTTTTTCTTTCTGTGTGTATGAAAGAATTAAATAAACTTATAGTATTTTTTAGAAATATATCTCAGATTTGCACTCTAGGACTCAATACTTCCAAACTAGGTGTAACTTTAATTCTCTAAAATCAAAATGAAGTGCAAATAACTTTAACACATAGTGGTCTTCAATGATTTATTACTGTGGTGGCAGCATATTGGGGTCCTCAGTTAAGCGTGGTGCAAGCAGTGGCGGTGTGGCATTGTATATGTGAGGATTATTCTTTATTCCTTAGTCATTTTCTCACTCTTAAAAATGCTTTTTGACGTTCAAAGATTCAAACCTCTACTGGGTCTTTTCTGTATGAGGTTTGTGTTTTTTCCCCATCATTATTAGTGTGTGCACATGTGGCTTTGTTGTGGAGAATTTAAAGCAGCTGTCCCAGCTGGCCGCTTTCCTAGGCTGTTTTTTAAACTGATTTAAGACTCTGTTAACACTTTATAATAACTACACCTTATTTAGCCTTACTTAATCATTAATAAATGGTTAGTTAACCTGAAAACACTATTTAACAATGATTCATTCTGAGTAAGCTATACATTAACACCTTTATTAATGCTTTACCCATAAAGGCTTATTTCTTCCAAAACCAAAATACTCATTGTTTATTCATGCCTAATAACTCATTAATTAACTATTCTGTACACTACATACATGCTCATATAAATGTACTTTCACACCATTCTTGAAGCAGACATAGAACGTATAGGACTTTTTATTGGCAAGAATTTGACAATACATATCATGACACAGGGATGGCGATACGAAAGGCTACATCTCGATACATTTTTTGTCCAACAATTTTATAAAAAAACCTCAATATGTTTAATATGAATTTTATTTTTCATATTTCTTATTTCATCCATGTTTTCAATTGTTAGACTAAATGTGCCATTAAATAGATAATTCTACCATTTTGTTGACATGACTCAATGCATAGCAATGAGCTCCTATGACAGCACGTCGCTAGCCATAGCGGCTATAGGCGATGTCCAGTCCAGTAATATAGATCAATGGGTACATATGTCCAACTGCCCATTAACRCAAATGTAGAAACATCCAATCATATTACAGCAACTGAATACATTTAGGMATGTAGACTTGGCCAAGACGATCTACTGCAGTTCAAACCGGCATTAGAGAATTGTCCAAAAAAGAGAAAATTTCCACTGAGCGGCAGTTCTGTGGGCACAAATGCTTTGTTGATGCCAGAGGTTAGAGGGGAATGGCCAGACTGGTACAAGCTGATAGTACAGCAACAGTAATTCAAATAACCACTCATTGCAACTGAATTGTGCAGAAGAGCATCTCTGAACGCACAACATGCCCAACCTTGAGGTGGATGGGGTACATTCGGATGGTAGGTTCAGAATATGGCATCAACAACATGAAAGCATGGATCCATTTGCCTTGTATSAACAGTTCAGGCTGGTGGTGGTGGTGCACTGGTGTGGGGGATATTTTCCTGCTACATTTGGGCCCGTTAGTACCAAATGAGCATCGTGTCAACACTACCTGAGTATTGTTGCTGACCATGTTCATCCCTTCCTGAACACAGTGTACCATCTTCTGATGGCTAATTTCAGCTGGATAACACACAATCATAAAGTGTGAATCATCTCAGACTGGTTTCTTGAACACAACAATGAGTTCACTGTACTTGAATGGCTCCACAGTCACCGGATCTCAATCCAGTAGAGCACCTTTATGATGTGGTGGAACGGGAGATTCCCATCATGAATGTGAAGCCGACAAATCTGCAGCGACTGCGTGATGCTATCATGTCAAATTGGACCAGTCTGAGGATTGTTTCCTCTACCTTGTTGAATCCATGCCACAAAGGATTAAGGCAGTTCTGAAGGCAAAAGGGGGTTCAACCCGGTACTAGCAAGGTGTACCTAATAAAGTGGCCAGTGAGTGTATTTGTGGCAGCTTTTATATTTTAATATTGATTTATTTTTAAAATATGGTCACTCAAGACACTAACAATGGCCTAAATCTTGTCCTGAAGTTCAGTAAACTGATGACGAAGCTGCTGCACAGTCTGTGTTGTTGGTTGTCATGGGGCATCTTAAGGGTGGAGCGCGAGTACAGCAGTCATTTCAATGCCCTTAGTGGTGAGCAAGTGTTTTGCAACTCAATCAACTGAAAACCAACATCTTGCGGCCCTCATGGCCCATAGCTGAAATACAGATTTTTCTTTTGAGGCCCGCAAGGTGGCAATCGTTGCCCAATGGTGGGTTGTGGCCCAAAGGCTTAAATTACAATGATTGTGCCTGTTTGTGTGGCTAAATATCAGCAACTCTGCTGTTTGTATTAATGGAATCTGTCTGCAGGGTGTTGTTGACATTAATTGTTATCCGTCTTGGGCTGATTGAAAACACAGCGAATATCAGCTTCCTCTGGTGTTGCATCTTATTGAGCTGACCATCATCAGGCCTGGTAATCTAAGAGTGGAGCATGGCCTTGTAACCACTTTCTGCCTCCATCTGAACTACTTTGAAAATTGAATGATCTCTATATAATAGGAACATGGGTTTTACAAAAAAAGTGACTGTTTTGTGGAAGCGGGAAGCTTACGTGTTTTACTCTGCAAACAGCTGAGATTGTGCCTCGATAGAGCTGTCTGACTCTTCAGTCCAATGATAATTAAAATAGGCCATGTTTTTTCAAAGAAAAAAGGACCATTGTATGGAGCTGTCTGGTGCAATAAAACTCTTCTATGTAGTTTTCTGCCCACACAATCGCTCTGCTGAAATTGGGTCTCCTCTTGCTGTGCGTGATGACTGTGTTTTAGAAACTCAACAAAAGCTAACAGAAAGCAGCTCCTTCCAAATGATCCTCTGCCCCCGCCACAGGTGAGAGGACGTTCAAGTGTGATCAGTGTGACGCCACCTTTAAGAGGAAGGACACGCTCAACGTCCACATCCAGGTGGTGCATGACGGCCACAAGAAGTACAAGTGTGACCTGTGTGAGAAGGCTTTCGTCACTCCTTCAGTCCTCAAGAGCCACAAGAAGGTGAGTGGCTCACACGGTGAATACATGTCTGCAGCCAGTTTAAAGACAAGTTCCAACTAAACTGTGGTTGTAATTATTTGAAATTTCTTAGGGTTAAAAAAGCTAATTATGAAATTTGACTAAATTATCGTGTTACTAAGTTGCAGTTGTTTTTGGTAGAAGGCGCACATCATGGAAAAGTTCAGCTAACTTCAATAATATCTTGGATTATTCAAACCGCCTGAGTCATCCATCTTGGCTGTTACTGCTTTATGAAAAAAAATCATTTATTGATTTGAAATGGCAGTTAGTCCATTAGCTCTGCAGGGTTTCAGAGCTGCACACAGATCCCTCTGCAGATACGAGCCATGACTCTGACAGCATCCGGTRTGCTTATGGAGCAAGATTGAAATCAAGCAGCTAGTTGGCCCGCAGCACAAGGGAATGTCACAGAACAGTAGGACTGAAGACAGGCGTGTTAAACTGTCTCTCTGCTGACAGTGTCTGCAGGCTGCTTGGGGCATGATCAAAGTCAGGTTGCTGAAGACACGACAACTTTTTGGCTGTGTTCTTGTGTACACAGCTGCCCGCATTTCTGCCACAACACTGTTTAAATCTTATTTAAAGGCCCTGTCACTCTACGGTTTAGATGCCAACGTATAAAAATTTTAAAAACATCTACGTTGACAATAGAATTTAAAAATTCAACGGGAAGCCTCTTTTAGGCGAGTACATACTGTAAAAAAACTGATCAAATGTATAAATTTTATTAGTAATATTTTATTTTATTAGTAAAGTTTTAAACAAAAAATAATGTCATAAGTTGTCTAAAACATTATAGTGTGACAGGGCTGTAAGGTGTGCTTTGATAAACTGCACAAACTTAACTCCCCAAAAACAACAAAAATCCCAGACATATAAGATGAATAAAGCACCATGTTTGGTTTGCAAATTAGTTTAAAAAATAAAAGCGAATACTGAAATGTAGTTTTGTTTATTTAACTAAACATTTGAGCCATGTAAGTTCTGATATTCACAGGACAAGTTTCCTCCTTTTTTGCTAATTAATTTACGAGGTTCAATAAAAGTCTTTTTTATTATTCTAACTCCATCAGCGACATGAAATTCACAAGAATATGTTTTTATTTATTTTTTATCAAATAGCCTAAAACCAGTAATTTACTTGACATGATAACAAGCTGCCATCAGCACGTTTTCTTTCTTTATCTGAAAAAACGAGTGAATAAAATAGTTGCTTGTTACCTTTGTCTCACTTCTAGGTTTTCCTCCAGTAGAAACAGGTTCAACTGAAWCCAAAGACTTCCACACAGGAAAAGGTGCCAGATAAACTGATGTCTTACTTTTAGTTTTAGGATTTTTTTTATTAACACAACAAGTCCATCTGTATAAACTGCTCTTCTGCTGCTTAATCTAACAGTTTTTGAGTTTGAAGCTGTTTTAGTCATTTAAAAAGCAGCTTTTTATATATTTTTAATGTATGGTTATAGTATATTGAAATCTATCTATCTATCTATCTATCTATCTATCTATCTATCTATCTATCTATCTATCTATCTATCTATCTATCTATCTATCTATCTATC
>NW_013952658.1:772058-773078 GCF_001266775.1 Austrofundulus limnaeus
TTCTATCTATCGTTCTATCTATCGTAGTATCGTTCTATCTATCGTAGTATCGTTCTATCTATCGTTCTATCTATCGTACTATCGATCAATCGTAACACTCGTACTTTACCATAAACCATTCAGTATTTTGTGAAGTTAGAGTAAATGTGCTAAAAATGTTAAACCTGTTCTGTAGTATTGTGACACTACAGATATGTTTAGTTTTGCAACAATGCTTGGATACAGTATTGATTTTAGATTTAATTCTAGTTTTCTTCTTCAAACATAAACTTTTTTCTTTTGACTGTATTCTTGAAATGCTGTCAAAGAAATGGATACCTACCAGCATCTAAATCTTTTTCTTGAAATATATTTTTGACTTTATTAACATTTCAGCATTAATTTGGTATGCTTGTTTGTCTTTGTTTTTATGATGTGATTGTGATGCTGAATTTCTGAGTGTTTTATGTGCTTCAGAATAGGAACCTGCTGTAAAACAGTTATTACGCTGAGTCAGGCTTGATTTTTAGTAATCTTTTCCTGTTAAATCAATAAAACAAATCAAATCAAATCAAATCAATCTGAACATTATGACTTCAATTTTGAACCCTAATATGTTGTTGTACTTGAAAAATAATTGTTCTCTGTTACTTAAATTTATAAGCTTTGCAGTTGTAGATATGCAAAAGCAGTTCTCCAAATATTTGCCCACAAAAACGGAACATGTTCTAGGGGTTCTCTGTTTGTGTTACAGTAAATGTTTGTTTAATAAGCCTGGGTCTTTTGAAGCTGTGTTTACATGTATGTGCAGGCTTTGTATGCTTTCTACAAACTTAATCTCAGAGGAATGCACAAATGAATGAAAGTCGGCTGATTGAAGCAGGTAGTTTATATAGATGTAAAAATACTTCTGACAAACAAGCATCTGTGAATCCCACACCTGTGATGTTCCCTTTTTTGAAATTGCAAGTGTTTCCTTCTGGCTGCCTGTTTGAAGGTAAAATACTGTTAATGTTTTTTTTTTTTTTTTTTTTGTTATAC
>NW_013952658.1:773696-775072 GCF_001266775.1 Austrofundulus limnaeus
TGTGTGTGTGTGTGTGTGTGTGTGTGTGTGTGTGGACAGAGGCGTTATAATGAAACAGCAGAGGGGTGGTGAGGAGAAGGATGAGGCCTGAACAGGAGGCGTTCCTGCTCTGCTGTGCTGCTGTTTAAACTGTCGCTCAGAGTTTGAGCTTTTTATTCTGACAGTTTTTTTTGAACCRCTACAGCAGGCGGAGATGGGAGTTCATTTGTTACGAGGAGGAGAAGAGTTGCATGTGCAGCCAACACAAAAGTGTTTGGAAGTGAGGAAAGCAACAGGATTTAAAGATAAATGTTTACCTGAGCTCACGGATTAAGTTTCACACATCTTGTACTCTGGAGAAGCTCCAGTCCGTTCTGATGTTAGCATCTGTATTTAATCTTACCTTCAAAAAATGCTGCTATATTTGATCTTACAGCATGATAAATAACAAAGAGGAATAGATCGAATAGAATTGCTTTTATCACAGAAATGAGCAAAATTGGATTTGTTGTGATGATTCTGTTTGAAGMCATAGAGATACAACTCTGATAAATATCTGATCTGACAGCAACATGTTTCTTTATTAAATACGTCCATCACATTTTTACCCTATATCCAAAAAAGAATTTGATAATAAATGTTCCAAATACATATTTTTTTTGTAATTCCCTCCATGTCTGTTTTATCGTTTTCTAGACTCACACAGGGGAGAAAGAGAAGATCTGCCCATACTGCGGACAGAAATTTGCCAGCAATGGTACACTGAGGGTTCACATCCGCAGCCATACAGGTCAGGAGCTTTTTTATCACTTAATGCTTTGTCCAACAGCTGCAGCTTTAAAAATGTCAAATATTCCCAAAGTGTTTGTTTGAGCTATAAGGTAAGTCTGAATTACTTATGCATTCAGTTTTTCTTTATGTTTTGCTCAATTTATGATGATGCGGATGAAATAAATGCCTCCGATTTTATTTGTTCTTTTGGCTGCTCCCTTGTGCAGGAGCCGCCGCAGCAAACACACTAACATGAACAATTTTGCCTGTTTTACACCAGAAGGTCTTCCTGATGCAACCTGGGCTCAAACATGAACCCTCATAATTACAAGACCGCCTCACTGACCACCAGGCTCGAGTTTGTTAAGACTTAAAGTGGTGGTGTAGAATAATCTGAGTCAACCACTAATCAGATATGGTCTTGTTTTAAAGGTTTTTGATCTGCTGTGGTTAAAAATACCTGTTGTATCCCCCACAAACAAAACATCCGTTAAATGAACCAAAACGTTTATTTAGAACAGGAGTTCTCAAACATTTTTTTATTCATTTATTCATTTCATTTATTTATTTTGTTTTATTTTTTTGGATGGCCTCCATTCTCCCCTTATAGCCATCCTCTCCACACC
>NW_013952658.1:775883-798094 GCF_001266775.1 Austrofundulus limnaeus
CATTATACCATTTCATATTTCTTTTAACAAACTTATTTTTATCATTCTCTTAAAGAAACACATTGAACCAGCATTTTTAAAATCACTCTCCAGATTATTCAACAATCTTATTCCTTGAACGGAAGTACATCAGTCCTTCAAGTTTGTTTGAATTTTAGGTTTTATAAACATTTTCAAACTTTATTCATTTCTTAAATAACAAAATTTAATTCTATGTACAATAAAAAGGAAAATACAAATAATAATAAATAACTTTGGGTCTGGGGACCCCTTTTAAGGGTGAAACATTTCCAGGGACCCCCTCATAAATCCCATGCTGTCATTTTAACCCCTAAATGTCATGGGATTATTATTATTGGGTTGGTTTAGTGTGTTTGTTTTACTAGTTCATTGTTCCCCATATGCATTTTTTAAAATAAAAAACAAATTAACCCCAGTATGAGAACCTCTGATTTAAAAGAATAATTTCTTCCATGACTAACAGAACTGATCATCATTAGGTTTCAGTGGAAACTAAAAAAGTCTCAATATCAAAACTATTCTGTACTAGCCTTATATAAATAAATTTCACTCATTTTCCACTCCAAAGACAGAAAAGTATATTTTGATCATGGTGAAATGTTTTTTATATAAAAGTATTAAATATGAATATCTTACCTGTTACGGGAACACTATATAAACAGAAATATTTGTCCACACCTGACCATCCCAATAACAATAACATGGACTGTTTTAAACTGTAACTAACTCCCCAAATCCCACCCACTCCTGTGAAAGCAACTCCACCCCAAGGCAAATTAGAAAAATGACAGATTTTGTAGATTATAACTAATTTACACAAAAATGTCAAACATTAGCATATGAATAGTGCTATATGACTTTAAGGCACAATTTAGTGGATCTCGGTGTTAGTTTCTCTTTAAGTTGATCCCCTTTTTTCTGCTCCATCTTTCCGTCTTCTGCCATGGTTTTGGAGTGTTTCTGTGGGAATTTGTGGCCATGCATTCCTTAAAGCGTGTATGAGGTCAGGTACTAATGTTGAACATTCTAGTTCATCCCAAAGGACCTGGATGGGGTTGAGGTCAGGTCACTTTGTGGGCCAGTCAAGTTCTTCACACTGAACTCATCAGACTATGTCTTTACAGTCCATGCCTTGTGCACTGGGCCAGAGACATGTTGAAACAGCAAGAGAAGGCTTTCATCAAAGTCTTGCAACAAAGTGTTTTGGTTTGCTCACACACTCAAACTGCCCGTCACGGAAAATAAGAAGCATAGCCTTAACCCCGACTGAAACACCTACAACAAATCCAACAAATAGTGAGGAGTAAAACTTTTATTCTGACAGGCAGTTTGAGTGAGCAGAGACTGTAGGTGATTTGTACCATCTTAAAACAATGTCAAGCTAAAAAAAAGCTATAATCCTGTCCCCACAAACTCAGCCAGTCGAGGCAGCTGGCCGCCTGTCCTGAGCCTGGTTCTGGTTCTGCTGGAGGTTTCTTCCTGTTAAGGGGATCCACGATTAATTGTAACATTAGACTTTATTTGAGAAACATATATTTTAACTGTAAAATAAAGACTGTAAAAATACTGTAGGCTGTTTAGTTTTGTAAATTTTTAAAAATATATTTTAACATGGATGGAGCCATTTTATTTACACGCAAAGCATTCTGGGTAAATGATGATGTGGATAGGTCATCAATGTGTGGCTGCTAGCGAGCTATATCCACCCTGAAGGTTAATCTTGGACAATATCTGATGATYGASTCTTTTAAATGAAACCAGAGAGCGTTGACAGAGAGGAGAAGGTAGAAATGACTCAGCCTGTAACTGAAAATGTGGATGGAGGACAACAGAGCTGCTTCATGGAAGAACCTCAGCTTAGCCTGTTAACCTTCGTGCTAGCACTGATGCTATATTGCCTTATATATATTAGCTCAGCGCTAGAACGGCAAACAAGCTAAACTGAGGTCCTCCATCCATATTTTCAGTTGCAGGGAGTTGTTCTCGCGTTCCCCTCTCTGTCATGTGGATGGAGGACCTCAGTGACGAGAGGAGAATGTGTAGCGCTGAGCTAATACATATATATGGTGATAGTGTCAAAACGCTAGCGCTAAAGCTAAGTTGTCTGAGTAGTTGTCTTACCCGATATGGTACAGTCAGTGTCAGAACGGGTCTGTTCGGGTGCTTTTCCATTGACGTTCCAGTCTAGTTCCAGTGGGTGCTTTGGGTGATTTGTGGATGTGGTTTTCGGCTTTTTCAAAAAAGAGTTAATGCGCAAAATGAGAGATGGAAACACATTTGGCAAACAAGTTTTGAAATGTAAAAAATTCGCTAAAAATTTGAATTAAAGTTGGATGTAAACACGACTAATGTCACTGCTACAACTGAAAAAATGGTGCCTCAATTTGTTGTAGTAAAGGCAGCTCGACGCAACCAGTGACTCCATCCCCTGGCCAATYAGTGAGAACAGTGTTCTGATGTCGCATTTTGGTGTCGACTGGGACCACTTGGAACCACAACAAAGGTACTAAAAAAGGGCTGGTTCCAAGAATCTGGCCTAATGGAAATGGCTTGTAACTATACCGAACCCTACCGACACTACACTAAGTGGCACTAGTGGAAAAGGAGCAAAACAGTCTACTTTGGTCTTAGCYTTACTCGGAGYAGCCATTAGCTCATCAGTCCTGTCAGGATTAAAGTTTGTCCATCTCAGAAAGAAAGTTCAAAGAGCCATGTCCAACAGGTATTAAAACAATGTTTCAGAACTTTTACACAGAACGTCACTTCAGAACAGCCAGATCTCTTTAAAGCCAACCATAAGGAACAGCTGAATGGAGCTCCATGTTATAGCATCTCCTGCACCAGTCTCTACACCCCCACATAAACAGAACCCTGGATCTTCATCAAACTGCCTTAAACTGGAAAACTGCACATTCCTGTGTGTTTCCCTGAACAACAGACTAGTCCAGAGACCTGGCACAGCCACAGAGACACTTCTTGGCTTGATTCCCTCCTTTTTTTTCCTTCTCCCTGTCTCTCAGCCTACTTCTGGTTATCCTCTTCGTTTTCCCACTCCCACCTAAAACATATCTTTCTCCCTTTTTTTGGCACTTTCCTCCATCATGTTCTCTCRTTCATTCTTCTCTGCCATTTGAGAAGATAGACGCACCTGTCGTCAGCATCTYTAGCTCCTCAGATGTGTTTTGTTTAAAACCTTCCAGCTATAATCAGTAACCAGCCTGATTCATGCTCAATCATTGCACAGAACTATTTAAACTAGAGTCCTCTTGTCTTTATGAGGTCCATCAAATATTCACTGCTGTTGCTTGTAAGTTATTCTGTCAGATGTTTGCATTTGTTGAGTTTGCTAACAAACCCTCCACGCTCTGTCAACAGCTCTCTTTGTGTCCATGTGTGTGCCTGCCTTGTGTCTGTGTGTTTGCGTACATGTGTATGTGTGAAGGACTAACCAACAACACCAGTGTGGTCCGTTCGCTTGTATTTATATGGAATAAACAAAAGCGAGGAATGCTGGGGGAGGGGTGGGAGCCAAAGGGACACCTAAACAGAAAGAAAGGAGCAAACAGAGACGACTCTGAGAAAGCATCTAACCGGATGACCTTTGACCCCGACTGGCTGTAAATCTCATTTTGTAGAGAAGTTACTTCCTCCGTTGTTTGTTTATTTGTTTTTTTATGTGTATGTGAGGGAGGGGCGGTGTGGGGGATTAAGTCTGATTGAACAGTGTAAGCACTTCCCTTTCAAACAATTGTAAAATCTTACACTCAAAGACATTCCAGGTTATTTTTAGGCACGTATGGTTGATTGTGTAATGAATCATAAGCGAATGTTAGTGAAATAAAGATGCTTACTGTCCCAGCTGTGAGCTCTTAAAAAAGACACCGGCTGAGGGGGAACCCAGGAAAGCTTGATCTTGTTTGACTTCCTGCTTCGCAGAAACCAGTCAGCATTATTTACCTGCCAAACACTGTGGACTTTGTTGGGATTCCCCAGAGATTTACTCCCCCTCCTACCTTTTTCCCTCAAACATTATAGAGCTTCACGATTGGAGTGAACGAGTAATGAGGATGGAGTGTGAAATGGATTAACGAGAAATTTTGAAATATAGAAATAAAAAATCAGCATGGCAACATCAGGCCTGTTTGTGTATTTGGGTTGGATCTAGTTACAGTTTTATTTGGTTGGAAATTGAGMTAGAACAACTTAGCTGTGTGCCACAGAGAGGCTGGCGTCTTTCGAGAAGGCAGGCTTTATGAGATCACAGATTAGCCATAAAACGTGAGCTGTCAAAAAGCTGGACGAGGACGTCATGGAGCTCTGCAGTCATGATGGATGTTTGTATTATTTTCTAAATTATTCTCTTTGGCCCTGTGATGGAGCAGATATCTTGTTCCCCACATCACAGCGCAGTGAGAGCAGATTTTCCCACCATGTGTGCTACGATGTGGTGAATAACTAAAGCAGGGGTCATGAAAATGATTTGTGCCAAGGGAAATGTTGACAGGACCCAGTGACACGCCGTCACACTGACATCATAAGATCTGTTGGCAGCGAGGATCAGTGTTGGTCCATGAGCCGTGTAACAGCAAACTGGTGTGAGCTTTTCAACGCTTGAAAATTCATCTTTGGCAGGTTTTACCACGTGTAACAAATCTGACACCAAGAGCAAAYGCCATCACCTCACTGTGGAAGAAGCTGCAGATCAAGTTTCAACATTCAGACAGACAGTAGACAATTACTGCATCAAAATCAATTTAATAAACTATAAAACACTGTGAATGATACTATTATTGGTGGTAATTTAAGTCTGTTGTGGATATTCTTTGAATATAAAATCAACCTATAATTTTATTTAAATTTTTTTGCACAGAGATCAAATTGAGAGGTGATTTACCAACAACAAAAAGATCAGATGGCCTCAATAATAATCCCAACAGCTGTCTCAGTTTTCATGTTTTAAGCTTTAGTTGTGACCAGATGTATGAGTGATGAAATACATATGTATCAAAACATTTTTACTGCATGTACTCTATGTGGGAATAAATAATAAACTCTACAGCAGGGTTTAATAGTTTAGAAACAGTTAAAAGATCAGAAAAAAWTTTCAGTACAGAACATGGCCTCTAGTGTTCTGTGGTCTCAGTGGTCYTTTGTTAAAGCCGCAATTTGTCTTTTAAAGTAGGGTTTGATGGAAAGGTTATGAGTTAGTTAATGTTTTGTTGTAGTTGCCTTTTTAATAACTCSTTTTTAGGTAAATAATTTAGTTCTGACAGGGTTGACAAGCTGACAYCCAGCCCAAACATGACTTAGACCAAACTGGTCATCTGCAGTCTTAAAACAAGTCCAGTTTCCAAAATGTTGTAGTGGTTCATGTAGATATTTTATACATTGATGTTAGTTTCTCATTTCATTGATATTTTAGCAGAAATAAACTTAGCACAAAAAGTAATTAAATTAGTGTTTGTTAGATTAATTATTTGTTGTAACAATACCTCATGGCAATAAACCTTATACCAGGGCTATACAACTAAATTGCTCCGGGGGCCACAAAATTATTATTATTATTTATTTTTTATTTTTGAGGGGAGGGTGGCAGGGGGCTCATTGTTGACAGAGGTTACCTTCATGCCGTCAGATGAATAACCCTGTCTTATATTGTTGTAAAGCCTGTAAATTATCCTTTTAAATCGTRCCACATTTGTAAGGATCATGTATTTGTGGGATGAGCAATAGGGCTGAGTGTATGGGTTTAGCACATGAACAATTTTTCACTTGTTTTGAGCTTCTGGGACACCCAGTTGCTGCAAGTCAGGTGTCCACAATAAGATTTCTTTCTAAGAAGCATCTACCAAACACTAATTTATTTATTTTGTGATAACTCTGCAGGACATTTACAACTTACAAGGACATACCAGATTTGCTACAGCTAGCTGCCTCTGCTGTAATAATAATAATAATAATAATACATTTATTCATATAGCATCTTTCAAAACAGTTACAAAGTGCTTTACATCAAATAAAAAAATCAAAACACATAAAATACATAGCACAAATAAAATAAAGAAAACATGCAAAAATCAACAATTAAAAGCCAACTTATAATGTGTTTTAAAAGAGGACAATGACGAGGCTTGTCTGATGTTAAGTGGCGGTGCGTTCCATTAAAGAGAAGCCCTAACGTAAAAGGTTCAATAACTGGTCTGTAATCTTGCTCTAGCCACCAAAAGTAGCGACTGATCAGATGATTTCAGAGGGGGTGTAAGGAGTAAGTAACTCTGTAATATATGATGGTGCAAGTTGATTTGAACACTAACAATATAATCTTAAATTCAGTCCTAAACTCCACAGGTAGCCAGTGTAAAGAGATGTTAACTGGAGTGATATGATCRTATTTGTAGGTTTTACTGAGGACTCTAGCTGCTGTATTTTGTACTAATTGGTGTCGTTTATAAATAGAGAATTGCAGTAATCAAGATGACAAGAGAAAAAAGCGTGAATGAGGGTTTTAGCATCCGCAAAAGAGATCATTGATCTTATTTGGCAATATTCCTAATTTGATAGAAGCCAGTTTATAAGTGTTATTAAAATGTTTTGAGAAGCTCAGATCTGAATCTAGAACCATCCAAAGGTTCGTAGCCTCATGGGCACAATGTAAACCTGAAGAATTAAGAATTTGAATTATAGGGTCTCTATGAGTCTTGGGACCAAAAGCTAACACCTCTGTTTTATTGTTATTTAACAATTAATGTTATCAGACATTCATACCTTAATATCAGTGAGACAAGAATTTAGTATGTTTACAGCAGACAGATCAGACTGATCAAAAGTTAAATAAATTTGAGTATCATCTGCATAGAAGTGATGAGATATTATATTTGAAAATGTCTTGACCAGACATAACAAATAAATAGAAAATAGTAGTGGGGCAAGAATAGAGCCTTGAGGAATGCCACAAGTGAGTTTTACAAAATTAGAGGAAATGTTACCAATTGATACACAGAAGAACCCATTACTTAAATAGGATTTAAACTARTTTAGAGCAGTTGCATTCATACCCCAGAACATTGCAGGTGAATCATTACAATGCTGTAATGTGCTCTAGCCAATAAGCATGATGTTCTCTGTAAATAATTGTGCATTAAGTTTAGCTTTATTTTCATACAAAAAACTCTAAATAACAGTCCACTCTTGTCTGTAATGCACAGAAAAAGTAATTATCTACATGTGTACAACAGACACAATAAACATAGATGTTGACTGAAATAAGTTCAGAGTGATGTAACAATTTACAAAATGTTGTTTGCATTAACTGTTACGAGAGCTTTTAAGACTGGTGGTGTTCCTATATGGCAGTAATCCAATTAGATTTTGTATTTATTTAGACTAGCCATTAGCTCAATCTGGTCAGAAATAATCTCTRTTTTTACAAACAGWGGTCATTTAAAGAGCTGTTTATGAAGGTAAGACCGCAACCTTACCATGGAGCCTCACTTCAAACGATCTGAATTATTGCCTTCAGCACTCCATAATTCAAATTAATGTGTGATCATTTCATCTTTTTCTTCACGTGTTTCTGCAGCACCACTGTTCCCACATGTTCGATTTTCTATAAGATCCTGTCTGAATGAAGCCACATGTTACTGAATGTAAACACTGCAATGTGCTGATTTGTTTCAAAAAAAAAATGTTAAGTTTAGACCTAAACAGAAGGTCAAAAGGGCAGAAACCTCACCACCAGGTAATAATTATCTCTAAACTCTACATTCTGTTATGAACAAGTTATTTACAGTAACTTTTATACTTTTAGAGGAACTTTGGTTTTCCTCACACTTTGAACTGACACTGTAAAAGGTAAGAGCTAGAGTTGCAGTTATATGCTAAATGTAGCTCTTTACTATGAGGAAATTACTGCCATGTGAATTTTGAAATGTTTGCGTAATTATATAAAATTGGACCTGGCAAAAAACAAATGATATTCTGTGTACATTTTGTGTTGTGTTGTAACAGAGATTGTTCTGTGTCACGAGATAAGGTAAGATAAAGTAGCTTTATTTGTATAAAACATTTAACAATTTACAACACTATGACAAAGTGCAAAAACATCAATAAAATCATATAGAAAAATTTTTTAACCATTAAATTAAAGATGCTGAAAGGAAAAAACATTTCATAAAATTAAAGATTAGGAGTAAACTGATTAATAATCGGAATAAAAGACATCCTGGGCAGCACGACTGTTGCCTCACAGTGAGAAGGTCCTGGTTCAAGATCCTGTTTGGACTGCAGGTCTTCTGTGTGGAGTTTGTGTAGGTTTTCTCCACGTAATCCAGTTTCCTCCAACAGTCCAAAAACATGCATGTTTATGCTGCCTCAGGCCTCCCTTGAAAAAGATTTGTGATCCTTCTGGGTTTTGCCTGATTAAAAAAAGTCAACAAATAATAAATGAATTAAAAAACAGCATAAAATTATTCTTTGCTTTAATCAAAGGCAGCAGTGAACAGGACAATCTTTAACCTCATTATAAAGTAATTTAGTCTGAGAGCTCCAGCAGCTTTCTGGGAGTTTGTTCCACATATTTTGTGCATAAAAGCTGATTAAGATTCTGTATGTTTGGTTCTGACTCTTAAGTTTAGGGAACAAATCTGACCCAGACAACCTCAGAAGTCTTGAGATAAGAAGGACTCTGTTCTTTGTCCAAATTTCAGTTCATCAGAAAAACAAAACCTTTTTTCTGGTTTGAACATATTCTGTTCATATCTGCAGCACCATTTCTCAAAATTAATGATAAACAACACATTTTCATGTTTTCTAAAGTTGCAGCATTAAACGAGCCGGTGTCAGAACATCTGCCCCCAGCCAACATCTGGCACAACTCTGGAGTCACTGAACCTATTTACATGTAGATGACTTTGTTTGTCTTAACTGTGGTCATGGTTAYAATCTTGTAAATCAAGATTGCCGTGTACTGAGTTATTGTCTGTTGCTTTGATGAATACGGCCTGTTGTAGGGTGCTGAGATGCTGGATTTTAGTAGAGGACATTTCAGCTTCAAATCGGAGAGAGGCAGTTTTAAACGAACTGTTGGAGGAAGCAGAAAAAATATTTTGAGACCCTGACTATAATGGCAAGGTCAAGTGTAAAAGTTGCTGGGCACTCCTTTGGCTCATCAAAGGCAATTTTCTTATCATCTTTAGCACGCTGGTATCACATTACCTCTGTGGCCTCTGTCGGCATGYGACACAAGGCAGAGGCCAGGACAGTCGAGAGCCACTGTCTGCCTGAACTGGAAGAAGCCAAGAATTAATCTCTGAYGGACGGCGCTAATGTCTTTCAGACCAGAGCCCCAAAGCTACAAAGAGCTCTCCGTAACTTGCACGCAGTGCGGCAGGCGAAACGACAAAGCCAACCATCTGCTAACCAGAYACGCAGCCATACGCGCACACATCCATAACACACAAAGGGTGCCAAACAGATCGATTAGCAGACGGGGAGTGTGAGGGCCACAGCGGGGGGGACAGGGGAGACACCCAGGGTCAAAGAGATGGTGTACTGTTTCAGCACATGCTAAATTAGTTACCATCTCTACACACATAAAGCCCCGACTCGGAGCTGCAGCCACCCCCRTCGTAATCCCCAAACAATCTGGCTCAATCTGGAGAATAAGTGGGGGGGGTTCTAGTTACAGTAACACTCGGCAGAACAGACACTCTGCTTCTCATATCCATAATAAAAAGCAGTGGTGAAGGAATGTTACCGTTTCCAAGTAGCATTTGTTTGTTTCCTGTTTCACTAAGTGATTGAGTTGCTTGTTTAATTTAAACGGGGTCTAGCTTTGAGTGGTTCATTGGGCCTCATGCAAGAACCGTTCGTACGCAAAGATTTGTTCTTAAGTTGTGCGTATGTGTGATTTAGGAGAATTTGTGGCATTCACCAATGTTTTCRTATTCTAAGATTTTTTTCAGATACGAACAAAATTCACGTGTGGTCCAGACCTGTCGTATATTTTACCAGCAGTCAGTCTGCTGTTATCCAGATGGATTTTCTTCATTAAAAACTTTATATTTCATTAGTTTAAAGATATTTCAAGTTGAAAATGAATCACAGTCTAAAAGTATGTTGACTAGAGGCTATTCTGTTTGAATTAGAAATATAATTTTAAATGTAATAATGTAGACTAACAACATAAATTGGTTAAATTAAAATAAATCTGTTATTAATTTTGTTTTATTGCACTACAATGTTAATATGAAGTTAATTAAAGTTTTGAGACATTTTAAAATGCTTTTTCTCTAGAAACGCATCTGACACTTGACAGTTGTGGGGTGGGGGGTGGGGGGAGGGGTGCGGTGCACGACTGCTCCTCTGAATAAGTGAAACCTATGTAACACAGTTGTTTACACTGAAATTAAAAATATTTGACCAAAGACAAAGCAGAGCAGGACGATTGAGAGAGATAAATACAATTTAGATTTTTATTTCTTTGTCTGCAACGACCCACAGGAGACACGACATTAACAGCAGTCATCATTTCATTCCTCTGCTTTAAAGCAGATCCTTTAATTCTACAGCTGACACTGCTGAAAATGACATTTTTTGTGGATCTCCGAGAGCAGAACTTCAATCTCCGAACTTGTAAAGTTCTTCTTTTTTACTTTGCGATGTCATTTATGAATGGACACTTCCTGGTACWGTATGTGGGGCAGGAAACGCATATCCTTATATGGTGTTTTTTAGGGTGGTAATTAATCTCTTCCCGAGCACGAGCACCTGATACACATTCATCAGTTCACGCTCCTCATTTACACACTTTTCATGAAGATAGAAGAGTTTGTTGAATCTGACGTGACATGTTCGCACGAACCCTTTGTACAAACAAAAGTAAGAGAAATTTAGGATAAGAATACGAACATGCTCTTGCATGAGGCCCATTGAAACCATAAGTGACCATGCTTGTGATGGACCTCCCTCAGGTTATTGATTGCCATCATTTCTCCCTTTTCCAGATGAAACACGTGTTCAGAGCTGAAGAGGTTAAGTGTGTACTCATTGAGGGGTTTGAGTTGCAGGGTGTGGCAGTCTGAGCTGTGTATTAACAGAAAATAATCAGCTCGCAGGATGGACGGTCCTCCAAGCTGCAGAGTGCACCAGCACACTGCGTCGTGATGCCATTAGCACACTAATGCCTTCACCAGGACGTCCCGAGGCTAACGGTGGGCTTTAACCCGATACCACACATGTTACATCTGACACAGGATTTGCTCTCCTCTTTCTCAAAATACATCTGGGACTCAGACATGGCTGTTTGTCAACAAAAAGACCTCCTAGAGGCTATAGTTGTGCAGAACAGTGGGGAGTACATGGGGGTGGGGCCATTGGGACAGATTTCTGAGCTGCACTTATGCACGTTTCGGTATGTGTGATCAAACCACATTTGTCACGTTAACCCTTTGCCCACTAACCTGAGTTCAGATGTTTTATTACTCTGTGACACTTTGCTCTTCCTCGTGCTCCTCTGAAGCCCTCTTGTGGGGGGATTTATGGTGGGTGGGTTTAGAAGTCCACATGTATATTTGTTACATGACAGCTGTTGTAACTTTTCTGTTGACAGACAGGCTTTACGAGATGTAAATTTAAAGTGTCAGGATAAAGCCCTTGGACATGGGTTTTTGTGAGCTGATCTTTAGTAAAGTCATATCATAGAAAAGCAACCTTTAAGTATGTACTGCATTTACTGACTTACCCCATATGTTGGTCTAGACCTAATGAGAGAAATGGACAAGAACTGATCCTCCATGGTGAAAGACTATTACGCCTCATTTTTTTAGTCAATATATTTTCTGATTTAATAAGGATCTTTGCATTTTAAATCCCACAGAAACACAATTAATTAACCTTTTCAATTATCACTTGTATGCCTCCAACATTTAGCCACAGAACAAAAAGTATTACTCTGGGAAGATTTGATTGTTTCATTGAAAGGCTGAACAACAATTTGTAGCTATATTAAAGGTTTATTCTGTGGTAACTTACAGACTTGCATAAAACTTCTGTAAATGGTTACACTATAGGCTTCTCAATTTTCAGTTTTCTCAGCATAGGAAGTTTAAGAATCATTAGTTTGCAAATTTTTTTTAAATCAGAATAAAATATGGAATTATATCTGAGGTGGTCAGCCTTACTTTTAAATTTACTGAATGAATCTTTAATTTCAGCAGAGTTGTAGAGGTTATTAACCCCGGCTACCTTCTTTAGAGCAGTAATCAGCTCTGTGACTCTTATCTGTCCATTGGATCAGCATAAAGTAAACAGATCCATATGTCAGCAAGGCATTTGATTGACAGCTTGTCACTTTCTCTTTGTCATCAGCAGAGTGTGCTCAGATAGGATCTATAAGACTTTGGCTGGACTGCTTTTGATCCAACCAGGAGAGACCAGATTGCCTTTAAAATTCCCTTAACAGCTGGTCAGCTGAAGCTCAGATAGCAGGCCACAGACTGTAGCAATGTGTTTTCCCCCCCCCCCGCAGTGGAAAGTCAGTGTGGATCAGAAATGAACAGTTCCTCAGAAATATTACAGATAACTACCAGTAGTTTGATCACGTTTGACTTTGAGCCCTTTGGAAACATATTTTAGAAAAGATTTAAGTCTTTGTTGAACTTAATGTAGTTTAGAACAAAAACATGTTTCATGTGCTGCTGTATGGGTTGGATGTTCTTTTTTCCATTGATTTAAATGAGTTTAAAAAGAYGGTTCAGTCAGTTTGAAGTTGGGTTCTGTGGAAAYATTRTGAACARTTTGTGAGTCTTATTGTACATCAGTTTGTAGAACTTTAATTTGACAGAACTGGTAAGCTAACCTTTGCTGGTGTCTTAAAACAACTCCAGTCTCCAAACATCCACAMCAGTTCCTATAACTCTAGTTTATAAAACTCCTCTGTCACCTCTGTCAGTTTCATATTACAGTTATTTAGATGTCATGAAACTGGAAGTGCTACAAGCACTCCTATTATCTGTGCTTGAATACACTGGATTTCATGTAAATTACTGTGTTGTATTATAGATGGCAGCAATGCGAAAATGGATGCACATGAGATATTGTAGACTGAARTTGTTTTAACCAATAATTCACTTTGCTTTTAGCTGTATTTTGAAATTGTCATTGTTCAGACAGGTAAGATTTTTTTCAGAATCATTCTACAGCACAGGTCCCCACTTCAAAATGTCTGAACTATCCTCTTTAAAAAGACGTTTGCATAATCTGTATATTAGGGGTGTAAATCACTAGCATTATTCTGATACAATATTTCTCAATATCAACGTCTGTCACGATACAATTTCAATTAAATTCAATTCACAAGTCTGCGATCGATATGATGTGATCTCATTTGCCCATCTAACACAATCATTTATGTTGGGCACATCTGGCATGATGATGATACACATCTTTTAACCAATTAATTGATATATCAGTGTGGATCGATGTATTGTTACACAGATGAAGTATTAAACTTTGTGATGTTCATGTTTTAGGTGAGCGGCCGTACCAGTGCCCCTACTGTGACAAAGCATTCAGCAAGAACGACGGCCTGAAGATGCACATCCGCACGCACACTCGAGTAGGTCTTTTTTATCTTGATTTGGTATTATTTGGTTGATTTTGAGCTTTTTTTTTTGCTCCACTGATATAAACCACTATTCTCCTTTGTATAAAAAACATTTTATATTTCAAACTGGGAAAGGTTTAAGCACAAATCTTTACTTTTAGTCAAGAACGATTTGATCAAATTTGTGATTTGTTTGAAATCAAGGTCATTGTAAATGCTACAGAACTTTCAGAGAAAAACTTGTCAAAAAAAGACTAACGGGAAAAGTTAATATATTTTATAAAGCAAAAATGTTAATGTTGTCTCAATGGTGACATCATACCTTGTAAAAAACTATTTAGATGGCAGAAATAAGCATCACTAATCATAAATACACTAATAAAGCACTTGTTGGGTTTGTATTTTTTTCATCTTCTGTCAAAAACAAAAATAAAAAATAGAGGACAATCTTTTACAAATAAATACCTTTTGTCAACTTAAGCTGAATGAGACAAACAGTATTTTAAACTAAACCCATTTTGGTGTCATAAATGATACATTCCAGACTGAACCATTACTGTAGACTGGTAAACGTTCAAAGCAAATCTAGGCAACTTCATGCAGAAGAAAGTTATATTTCCTTTTAAGGACAGAATCTATTTGTCTGATGTTTGTTGGCAGTGTGTGGTCAAGGCTTTCCACATTTGTCCAGGTTTTGTAAAGTTACCAGTAATCAATAACTTAATCACTCCAAACGTCATCAGCTTGGAATTTTCAGGCAGAAGTTCCTTCTGATAATGCAAAGACTAAGACCAAAACACACACACCGCCTGGCCAAAATAAAAAATAAATAAAATAAAAAAGTCACCACCTGGATTTAACTTAGGTCTACTCTATCACCATCAATACAAGATCTTGGTGAGAAATTAATGCAACATTGGATGGAAATAAATCTTTGACATTGTAGAAGCTTATCCAAACAACGCCGCTGTGAATGTGTGCAGTAATTAAAGCTAAAGGTGGCCCAACAAAATATTAGAGTGTGTGACCCCTTTATTTTATTTATTTATGTTTTGTGGTGACAACTATTTTTGGCCAGACAGTGTACGTTTGATGCATTAAAAACCTCTATTTAACAAATAGCACTTTTGTGACCCATATTTTATAGCCCTCAAAGCCACTGTTACTTTTTGATTTGGGTCGGGGTGGGTGCAGTTTTTCTAGAAGGCCATTTTGACCTAGTTAAAGGGATTAGAATATAATCTAGCAACATTTAATATAAAAAGAACAAAGAGTGTTTTGTCATAAAATAATACAAGAACAATAACTAGTTCATTTTAYGACTGAGAACTGATGAAATATGAATGTAAATTAATTCATTTTTAATCTACAGCTATGGAAAAAATTAAGAGACCACTGCACAGTTTCCCTGTATTTGGTTGAAAGCATTCCACCAAATGATTTGTGAACTCTTTCTGAGTTAAAACATTATTATTGTTGTTTYGAAATGAAAATGAACTTGTTTGAGGTCTGAAAGCACTGCATCTTTGACGTCATTTTGACCATTTCTCAAATTCTGCAAATAGATACTCAAGTTTTGCTTGGAATTTCAGAGAGCTGTTGTYAGTTCTTCAGAGAATAACATATAAATATTCATTTTACTCAAACATATGCCAGTCTATGATTTTAAAGAGCAAAATCATAGAAACTGATATTTTAAAAAGGTCTCAATTTTTTCCAGAGCTGTATATGRGCTGAATTTTGTAGAAAGTAAACATGCTCATCACTTCTCCTGCCTCTGGATAACAAACGTCCCCATTATTTATGAAGATGAAAGAATAACTAAAAGACACTCAACTGAAAATAACTTGTCGTTAATAGCGAAGTTGACAGTGACTACAGCAGACATGAAATGCTTTTTGTGCTCAAACGTTAAACGGAGCAGCACTTGTGAATGGTTAGTAGTGGATATATGAGCCTCATGCAAACAGTGATTCAATTTATTCCATCTGCTGAATGTACACACTGATAAAATGATTGGAAAAAGAAATGGTAAAAAAAAAAAACAGTAAAAGAAATTCCAACTGACCCAGTGATTTTTTTTTTTTTGGTCATGTGTTTTGTGTTCTTTTATAAATCTTCCAGACAATTTTCCAGCTTGGGAGATGAATACATTTAACTTGGATGATGTTGGCTTCATCACATTTCTGAGTTTACGTTTAATGAAGTGTGTAAGAAGGAAGGACGCAATTTTCATTGCAAATGAAAAAAAAAGGAAAAAGTCTGATGAAAACTTGAAGTGTAAAAGTAAAGTGAGGCAGTTTTCAGGGTGGAGAAATCAAACTTTCTCTGATCTCGAGTTTTCAGCCAAAGCAAAAGTTTCCATGAGCTCTTTGTCAGCATCTGCACATCTGTGTCAATGTGTCACTGTTGATGAATGACTCTGAGTACGTGTTTTATAGTGGATTTCCATCATCGGTCCGACTGAGACAGTTGCAGCCTGTCAGCACAGATCATTGCAACAATCTGTCCTTTTACTTGAAAGCTGTCCAGAGTTCAGTGTTGGTAGTGGAGGCATGCTGCTCAGGTTGGTGGGCCTCTGTAGAAACAGGCAAGTTTAATTTTCCTGTGCTCCGCTGATTAAACTGACTGATGTTTTGTTCCGAATGTTCCCGGATCTGCCTTTGCTCACTCTTTAAAATATGAGCTGAACAGTTACAAACAACAGAAGCAGATGAAGTCACTGTGGAGAAAAGCTCCTGTCGTTTGGCTGGAGGAGCTGCAGCTTGCTGCTAATGAACAGATGATTGGAGATGGATGCGACCAGAGTTTGTGTGTTTTACACCACAAACCACATCACTAGCAAATAAAAAAAAAACACATCTGATTCAGATGTGAACACTGTTGTTTTGTCTTTCAGAAGGGTTTTAAATTTCAGATGTAAATGGATGTTCTTGTGTTACATGCTCAATGATTAAAACAATCTTTACCAACATCCGCCTTTAGGTTGAGAATTGTTTTGCTCTAAGTTCAAAAACAGTTTGATAACTTGGAAGCAGAGAAGGGGAAATATGAAAAATCCACTTTTTTATTTGTTAAATACATTTTGTTGTGAACTTGGAGTCTCTCTGAGGCCGAAAAGTTGAATTTAGTCTCTACTCTTTGCTGCCAAGATATCTTTATATTCTTTAGGGTCATAATTTTCACCCTATTCATTTATCTTGTTTTGATGTCTTCTGAACTATTACATTTAATTATTTGTGACAGAACTGATAAAATATGTAATTTGTTGGAACTAAGCTGGAAACATAAATATGAAGGTCAATTAAATTATAAAATATGAAGAAAAGTTATCCTTTTTTAAATTAATTGGTGAATTTTATGTGTGTTTATTTATTGAGCCATTATATACATTTCTGCTTTTAATTTGAATTATGCCAGTTTCGATGATCCATATAATAGGTCTACTTTAAAATGAATCATCATGAATAATTTCAAACAGCACATGTAGTTCAGTATTAAACAACTTTGTAATATTAATATTCCTCTCTACAAAATGACGGTTCTGTTCCTAGATTAGGGTAACAAATCAACAAAACCGGGGTTTACTGCTGTGATACATCTGCTGTAAAATGTTTGTATTTTGTATTAAATTGGATAATAGAGCAATTTTTCACTGTCAAGGTGTGAGTGCTGAGCATGAATGGATGTGTCTATGTGACCTTGTCTATGTTGCCAACTCCTCATTAGGAAAAGTATCTATATCTGTTCTTAAAATCGCCAGAAGTTAAACTAATATCATTACATAATTTGCATATTTGGACATTTTCCAATAATTCTGATCAAGGCCGTAGGATTGGTGGAGATCAATACTGAAAGGAAAAAAGTGAGCAAAAACACTAAAAGTGTTCATATTACAAATAAGAACTACAAATGAACTAAATGAAATAATTTCATGACTTTAATGCTTAAATCCACATTACATAAATACATTTTGTGAGGTTATCAAATTTAACCAAAAGACTGTCAGACGTCACAGAGGCATATGTGGTGGACGAAGTGATGAAGTGACTGAGGCTGTGAAATGCAGCTGAGTCCGGGGATTTATTTTAGTCAGTGTCAGCGAAAAAGACATTACAGTAAAAATTACATCCCACTTTGTTAGCCAGGGTGGGAGCAGAGGCAGCTTTGCACATCCTTTGCAACAGTAGAGTTGGAGAGAAGCGTGAGTCTTCTCTCAGCTCTGACTGAAGCAGGGGTTGCTGCACCAGGCTTCAATGATTCAGACTGTTAGATTTGTCACTAGTTGCTTTTTGCTAGTTGCCAAGTTGGCAACACTCAACCAGAACACGGATAGTCTTTACAAAGTGACTTAAGAGGTCTTCAGGTGTGTTTTAGGAACAGAGTGGGCTCTTCATCATGAATAATAAAAGCCTGATAGGTTCATGATGAGTTTTGAGCCTGTAAAAAACTTTCACAGCAAGGTTGTAGTAGTTTAATATCAAGGTTGAAAAACATCAGGATCCAGGTAGGTCTTCAGTGACAGGGTATTCCTGTTATCAGGCCCACGTGCACTGGTGTTTATTTGGTTGTTGGGAATTTGAAGCCATGGCATGGTACAGTGCGATGATGGCAACAGATGATAGTATCCTCGAGAGAACAAGTTACAGATGGATTAAATCRTAGTGGGTGAAAGAATAGTGTCTCAAGATAGCATAGTAATATGAGTGCTTTCACACTGAAGAAGGTTTTTCAATTTTTTTGCAGTTCAGTCCCATTTTCATAGGTTTAGAGCGTGTAGTAGATTGTCATCCATTAAAAGGGGTCTAAATTGTATTGTCTTCTCCATGGTGACAATCATTTCCAGAGTTAAGAAAAACACTTGTTAACTGTAAAGTTACACACTGGGGATAAGTTCAGCCTAGTTGGGTGCTTCTTTGTAAGTCTACTTCACAATAGATGATTTTAAAACTTAATTTYTAATTAGGTAGCTGCATTTAAWGGGGCTATATCATGTAAAATAAACCTTTCTTTAGCTTTATATCACGTTATATAACATTTATAACGTTATCCCCTCTCAAAAACATGACCAGAGTCTTGCTTTGACTCATTCGTGCATGGTTGAGAAATCCTGTAGTGTCCTGAGGCAGCCAGGGAGCAAAAACGGTCRGATGGGACTAGAACCTCCTTTTAGGATCAGCTCCTCCTCTGGGCTGTGTCTCCAAGCTGAGCTTCCTCATCACAGAGCACACCTCCCCCATGACTCCTGCAGGCTCTCAGCGGCAACAACTGGTAAAACCATGTCTGCTAAGTTACTATTTTCCAAAACAGTTATTGTATAATGTTTCTGCTTTTTAAATTAATATTACAACAAAATACAGCTCCTAAGACTCATAAGACTGGTTTTAAACGACCTGAAGCTTTGTTGTGATGATGTGCAGAAATGGACGTGACAAGAAGTAGCAGGTTTTTAAAAAGACAAGCCAATTTCAAGGTGTTTAGAAACGGATATGATGTGAAGTCAAATTTATTTTTGATTTATGCATAGAGACAGCCTTTTAATAACACCTGAAGGTGACATAGTTATTTTCTTCTCTGGTATAGATTTGAACTATATGCCCGAGAAACACATAATACTGGCCCTTTAAATGAACAGGTCATTGAAATCAACACAAAATTGTCTGTATGTGTAATTCATTGTTTTCTTTGAGCAGTAAAGTACCGTATTCATTCATGTATAATACGATCTCGAGTATAATACGGTCAGAATTTTTTGAGATTAAAAAGCATAAAAAAATCTAATCATCAATAACCCATGTATAATACTATCCCCCATTTTATGGATGGTTTTTAGGGTTAAATWTCTAGTATTATACATGAATAAATACAGTAACTAAACACTATGTTTGTCCATCTTGTCCTGCCTTCTGCATTTTTTAACTTCTCACATGTCCAGCTGTGAGAGTGCATCTCCAGCACAAAACCTCTTGCTGTAAAGCGAGTCCACAATAAAGTTTCTGCACTTTTTCTAGAAAATCTCCCCCTTTTTGTTTGAACAAGGCTTATGGCAGACAGGCCTGCTTCCAATTTGGGGGGAAAAATGCTCATAAATTGAAGCAAAAGACAAATTTATACTCTGATCTTTGGCACTGGATAAAACGTAAAAACCAGAGATAAGACAGAAAAGATTGAGCCAATTTTTTATTGATCCTGAGAGAATTTACTTCAAATACTGTATTATGATCTTATTGTGGTACCAGAAGACGTATTACAGAGTTTCTGGCACAACTTCACTACAGGATTCATGAACATGGAAAACTATCTAAGTTCCAAGACTCCAGCAAAGAGTCTGACTATAAATAGTAAAAAATATATAGTTGGTCTGTATATTACAAATGTTCAGATTTACCAAAACATGAACAGATAAGACTCCCTGACAAACTGCCTGAAGTACAAACGTACACTGCCAGTTTCTGTAAAGTCCTCCATCCCTATCATTGGGTTCGTCATTGATTTCCAACTGGCCTGAGGGTGACTTCCTGCTGCCATGCTAATTTACAAATACCTGCATATTTAAACACGTCACATGAGAAGGTTTGATGTGTCGTAGAAAGTAAACAAGACTCYGTCCTCACATCTTTAGACGTGCTCTTTGTACAGAAAAGTCTGACTCAGAGGAGAGGTCAGGTCAGGGGTCGAGTGAACAGCTGCTGAGGAGGGAAGGTCACCAGGTACAGATGTTTGATGTTACCAGGGTCATTGTGGGTATTCTCCTCAACCCGAGTCCAACCATCTGTTTTAAACCATGAAAATTTAATGCCAGGCTTTTAGTTTGTTATTGATGCAAAAAGATGATTCCGGCCAAAGCAAAGGACTTTGTTAGTAAATTGCATTTCAGAATTACTGTGTGTGTAGTGGGTTTTTCYTTACACACACACAGGGGTCTTTATTGCCATTGGTGGCTTTTACTCTGTCATGCTCACAAATAGTTTGATCCTTAAAGGCCCTCGCAGGCTCACATGCAGTGAACCTGATCTTTACCTCCTTTTGTATCCTGTGTCATTGGGCGCTCCTGGCCCAGCCCACATGATAGTGCTTTTCCCAGGACCCTTGCTTCCTGCATTCACCATGTTCCCATGACAACTAAGCCTAAAAATGGATAGAGCCTCTGCTATCAGGCCGGACTTGTCAAAAGCGGCTTCCTGAAAAGAGCTGGAAAGGGAATCGGCTCCCCAAATCTTCTCACTTTACATCTTTAAGGTGTCAGCACTGAGCAGTGTACACACTCCCACTGTACCTGTGCACACTGTACACTGTACTGTACACCTGCACTATTGTGAGAACAGCCTCAGTGAGATATCTGCTTCGACAGCCTGAGACAGGCCTCTGAATACTGCAAAGGAAAGGTTTTCTGGTAAACTGATGAGGTGTGGAGGCAGAGGATTGATATTCTTCAGCCCTGCACTGCCAGCACACTCACACATGTTCAAAGGGATTTTCGGTTCCRTGTTTTCTTTTCCCCATTAGGGAGCCATGTGTTTTTGATGGCCTTAGTGTTGCCCATTTCCTCACTATTGTGGGATCTGTACACACTTTTCGTTTTGTATCTTCAACACACAGGGAGAACTCTGAGGTGTGAAGCTGGAAACCATTCAAGAGTGAAAGTGAATGTGTGTACTTGTTTCTGCTACAGAGTGAGGACCATTTTAACCAACAAAGTAAAGACCTTTTCTCAGTCCTCACTTCTTTTGAAACTCTACTGGGCTCTACTAGTTAGGTTTAGAGGTATGGTGTGAATTAAGTTTTGGTTCAGGTTAGTGTTAGGAATAAACTAGTAATGGTTAAGCTAGGGTTATAGCTGATGCGATGCACAGAGCACAAATGGGGCTTGCGTCAAAAGTGATGCAATCACGGTGTCCCTGCCCCTGCGCGTTGGCCCCGCGTAGTGTCCTGACCGTTGATCTATATTACTGGATTAGACATCACGTGACTTATCGTGCGCTGCACAGGTGCCATTGCTATGCATTGAGTTTTGACTTGGGAACATCCATGAATGGTGGTAAAAAGGGGATGCAGCAGACAGTCATGCAAGGAATATCAAAAATGGATGCAATATTTTGCCATAAATTGTCAACACTACAACAACAAGATCACAAGACAAAGGTTATCACATATTACAGGTCATTAAAATATTTTTATTTTAAAAAAATGTCGGAGATGCGGAAAGTAGGTCAGTTATGTAGCTTGATTTTGACAACCTTATTATATATTTTTATTAATATTGTTATTATGTTAGGATAACATTGAGAGGTAAATATAATGGACAACAGTAAAATTACCTTTACTACTACTAGGCTGAACTGTGTAGAAATTACTGGTACTGATGTTCCGTGCAGTCAGCAAATGGTATATCCTGTAGTTTGTGATTATATATCAGAGTAAAAAAACTATGTAACTTTTTCCCTCCACCATACATTTCATAAGCTAAGCGGTGGAGGGGCCGACCGCATTTATTTTATGACCAGCTGGAGGAATTTGTCTCTACTTCAGAGCGAATGAAGAACCGGGAAACAAATGCAAAATTAGAATTTTATACTGTATGTATATA
>NW_013952658.1:798129-803900 GCF_001266775.1 Austrofundulus limnaeus
TCCCTCTGGGAGTGAGACCCCTTCTGTGCGGATGACCTTCCCTCTCTTTGTAACCATCCGACCACACTTCTCTAGTCCGAATGACATCCCAATATATATATATATATATATATATATACAGTATATATGACACACATGACTCTTAGTTTTATGTGACGGAAAGGGGCTTCTTCTGTAAATACGTTAGCAAAAACCTATAATGAAAAGTTCTCAGACTGCTTATAGATTTATCTCTTGAGCAAATACATATCTTTTAACAACATCAGCAACTTTCTCAGCTTTAATTTAAGCCATATTTTGTAGAAATCGGATAAGAAATGAGGGTGCTATGAATATTTTTGTGACAGATTGACGCACATCCTGCATTGAAACTCTACCATTTTGTTGACATGACTCAATGCATAGCAATGGCTCCTATGATGGGGCGTCGCTAGCTATAGCCTCTATAGGCGATGTCCAATACAGTAATATAGATCAATGGTCCTGACGCGTGGTCGTGTACCTCCGAGATTCTGTAGCTCCGCAATAGCTACGCGCAACACTTTATTTCAAGATAGATGTTTTCGAAGGTGCACAGGTACGCATGTACGTCATCTATATGATCCCTCCATGAGAGATCATAAAGATAACCATATGGCACAGAACACCTGGAAAGAAATTGCATTTTTTTGTTTTGCCTTGTTTTAGAATATACAAATAAAATGCTTCCTTTTAAGTTGACTCTTTTCAGTTATTTCAACAGTTTTTGTCATTTCTACAGCAACACGTTCATAACTATTGTTGCAGAGTTACTACTGCAAACCTAATTCACATCAAAACTTCAGAACAATGAAACAATGTGTACATAAGAGAAGCACACCCTATGACCCTAATCTGAAATCACTGGGCTGTAAACAACAAGCCGTAGAACAAATGAAAAAAACAAACTTTTGGTAAGCACTAGTGAAAATAGAACCAAAAACCACACTTGTTAATGGGTAAACTACTGTCGGTAAGAAGAACGGTGCTAGCGTGAACGTCAACTATGATTTCACACAGCACGTGGCTCAGGAGCGCGCACACTCAATGCAGCATGCATGACAACCCAAAGCGCGACTATAACCAAGCCTTTAGGGTGAGAGAAAATGTCTGGGCTAGGCAGAAATCCAGTTATAAAAATGAATGGAAGTCAATACAAAGTCCTCAGTTTGGTGCAAATACAAGGATGTGTGTGTGCTACAGGGATACTTCCACATCTTGTGTGCATGTTTGTTTATTTATTTCTAGGAACATGTGTTTATTGTTACTGTTCTTTTCTCCCCAGGTTTGGCCCATATGTGATTTTCTGTGCAGTTGTGTCATATGAAGTGCCCTCTTTAAAACCATTGTTCATGTGTGTGYGTGCGTCTCACTACAGGAGAAACCTTACAAGTGCAGCGAGTGCAACAAGGCCTTCAGCCAGAAAAGAGGACTTGACGAGCACATGAGGACGCACACAGGAGAGAAGCCTTTCCAGTGCGACGTGAGTTCCTCCACAGCCTCTGCTCAGCCCTTTCTCTCTGATTCCTGCTTGTTTTCATCCATGTGTGGAAATGTGACAGAGCTCTGGCACRAGGCCAGATGGGGAGCTCAGTCGGAGCCAGATAGGAATCTTGCTTCTCTGGAGAGGCAGAGTGAGTGTATCTCACGTAAACACACAGAGGATCAGAAGGATAAATTACCCTCAGCTTATAATACTGCAGGAGTAATAATTATCCTCAAAAACAAGAGGGGGAGACGTGCAAGAGAATTAACTGTTAGTGTTTAAACAAACTTTTTCAGTGGTGCACTTCAGGAAATGAGAAACATGTTGCCGATTCTAGCTCTATGTTTTTAATTTAGAAAGCCACAGCTGTGGGTTGGAAAGGTCTTTAATTGAAAATCAGATGACATTTTGTCCAACTCAAAGAACTTGTTTTTCGCTGTGTTGGAAAAAAATCAAAACAGGAATTGGAAACACTGCTATATTCTAGATCCAGTCATGAATCACAATGAGAACTGTATATATCTGGTCCAGTTTTTGGGGTTATGATGTGTCGGAAGAAGATACATTAGCTAATTATTGTAGTTTTTAAAGTGATATCATCAGTGGGGCTGTTTGTCAGCTAATTCTTGGAGTTATGAATCAAGTGTAAACATGTAATTGTTTTTTTAATCTTTATTCAGCACAAGCTGTTCCCTAGAACATTATTATATCAAATGTCTGTCATGATTTCATTTGCAAATGTTTCATTAAATATTGGAAAATAGGATGTTCCCTAAAACTCCTGAAACTCTTATTTTTTTGTCTGTTGAACAGTGCAGACAAGAGTCACTAAGCTGTGTCTTTACTTATGTTTTCTGTTGATCAAAGCATAAACAATTGGTAAAATTAAATGTACAGTAAATCACAGTTTGGTAAAAAAAAGGGGGGGGGGGATTAAAAATGCTAATTTCTAGCTCTCCACCACCACCACACTTCTTTTAACCCTCTCAAAACCAGACAGAAAAACAAACCAACCTTGCTGGTGGGGAGGTCATTACAGCTGGTAGGTTTTCTCAGTTGGTAAATAAAAAATAACTAAGTTTCTGTTCCTACTGATCCAGTTTGAACCTGTGTCCAGCACATCATGTGTCAAACAAAAAGTTTAATAAATTCCTAAACTGAAAAGTAGCTCTTTTGTTAAATGTTTCAGTTAACTTGAACTAAACATGATGTACAATAAAAAGGCAATACAGATTTAAATAACATCTCCGCAAGTGAAATTACATAATTAATAAAATGAGAAACATTCACTCCTAGTTTCCCATTTGAGTGCCAGTGTGCTGTATAGCCACAGGTAGCACATATTAAACACCCGCTGATGTATTTAACTRAGTTTATAAGTGCCCACAGGTCTTTTAAAGCAAATAAGTTATGACTTATTTGGCTTTCAGTCCATCCACTCTTTGCTGGTTTCTCTCTTTAATCTGTTGTAGACCACAAGCAACCTAAAGGTTTTTCATGCTGCTGATATGAGCACACACCTCATGAAGCTTCTGAGTTTCATCTGAATTCAGTTTTCTTGCTTTGCTTTGGTATAGAGTGCTTTAGACAGTATGTTCATTTTTCATTTTCTGCGTGGCAGTTCGTGATTTCCTGTCACAAATTTATTCTTTATCTGGCTGCAGACATGAAGTCCTGATATCATTTCTGAGACACATACTGTACTATAGGCTAAAATATTGTGGACAAAGTTGTTAATCTTTCAGAGATGCTGGATTCTTACAAGATCTGCCAAATTTTGTTTGGTTTGTTAACAAAAGGACCAAGAATACAGACCGACTCGGGTAACACAAAATAAAACTGTTTTATTATACACTGTCTGGCCAAAAAAAAGTGTCCACCTGGACGTAACTAATGTGTATGTTGTGGGGTTGCTGCAGGTGGTCAGGTCTAGGTTCAGCAATCTGTGCTTAAAGAATGAGGTCAGCTGACTACCTGAATATACTGAATGACCTGGGGTCAGATTTATAAAGCTTGCGTACGCACAAAACGAGCCCAGAAAATTGCGTACGCCACTTTTCACGCAAAGGTTGTGATTTATAAAATCCAAACTTGACGTGAAAATGTGCGGTGCCTCCCGCCAGCTCTGACCCATACGTACGCTCATTTTGGAGACGGGAAACTGCGACACAGATGGTGAAGTGAGGAATTATAGCCAAACTGTGTAATGATCACTGTCAGGTATTTAATTTCACTTCATAATCAGACTTGGATTTTTATTCAACTTTATCATCAGCTTTCTTAGCACTATTATTTATGCTTCTGCTGCTGTCATAAGGATCTTTAAAATAAAAAAACTTAAATCTTAAATAAAAGTTCACACATCTCCATCCATCTCCTTCCTCCTCATGACCCTGACCCACAGACTCCTCCCCTACTAGAGACATTTCAACAGCTGTGGGGATGTGAGGGGGTGAGGAGACAGTCAGCTGCAGATAACAGAGCAGGCAGGAGGGGGAGGATGGGTGGGGGGGGGAGCAATGAAAATTAACGGTATTTCTAACTTTATCCGACTTATTTGATTTTACTTATTGTTTTTATCATCCTGCAGGCTCTGAGAGAAAATTAATTTGAAGCTGAGTTTTTGATAAAAATCATTAGATTACTCTAAACATCTGTAAACATGCAAAATGATGGAAAATCTGTGTCAATTACAGACATTCTGTTCACATGAGCAGTTGTCAGCACCTGTCATCCTCCAGATGCACATCGGAGCGTGTCTGAACCGGCTAATCACTTCTTTTGACATTGATCAGCTGACTGATTTAAATACATCTTAACATTCATAAGATGCGTTGAGTGTGGGTGTGTAGGTGGTAGAACCTGAGGTGGGACTTTGTGCGTAAACTCTAGGGTACAGCTGTGATTTATAAATGAAAGGTGCGCAGAAACATGCGTACGCATGGTTTATAAATCTGAAAGAAAATTTTGGTGCACGCCATTTTCACCTTTTTGCCGTATGTTCAATTTTGTTATGGTTTCCACGCAATCCTTTATAAATCTGACCCCTGGTTATTCCATCAATGGATTGTTTCTCCCCTGATGGCATGGCCATATTCCAAGATGACAGGATTCATGGGGGCTTTTATTGTGAAAGAGTGGTTCAGGGAGCATGAGACATCATTTTCACACATGGATTGGCTCCACAGAGTCCACAGAATCTTTGGGATGTGATGGAGACGGTCAGACTCTACCATCATCTTGGTGAAAAATTAATGCAACACTGGATGGAAATAAATCTGGTGTTGGTGCAGAAGCTCATTGAAACAATGACATAGAGAATGTGYTCCATAATCAAAGCTAAAGGTAGTCCAACAAAATATTAGAGTGTGACTATTTTTTTTTGCCAAGCAGTGTATTAATGGAAAACAAAAGCCAGCATGGTGGCAAAACTTACAACAGCAAGAGAAGAACCAGGAACACACGAGGAGGAATGACAATGCTGAACTGACAGGTGGTGACAAAGGACTGAATATAAAGAGCAGGTACTGATGAGGGTCAGTGTATCTTTTGGTCATTCGATTTTCATTTTAAAAACAAATAATGAAAAACAAAAAAACGGATGGTTGTTTGTTCATTTTCAAAACAGATATTAAAAAACGAAAAACGGATTGTTATTCATTTTTCGTTTTAAAAACTTATATTGGAAAAACGAAAAACGGATGGTTTTTCTTTTTTTGTTTTATACTCCAAAAACGGGGAAACGGACCCTTTTTTCATTTTTGCCAAACTGAAAGTTTGCCGTGGATGTCATGGCAACTCAAGGCATGCAAAAACAAAGCGCTCTGGGGTCAGATTTATAAAGGATTGAGTGGAAACCATACTAAAAATGAACGTGCGGCCAAAAGACGAAAATGGCGTACGCAAAAAAAATTCAGATTTATAAAACCGTGCGCACGTATGTTTCTCAGCATCTTTCCTTTATAAATCACAGCCACACATCAGAGTTTGCGCACAAGGTTCCTCCTCAGGTTCTACCCTCTACACGCCCAGATTCAACCATAAACAGTCAATGCAAAGTACCTCATGAATGTTAAGATGTATTTAAATCAGTCAGCTGATCAATGTCAAAAGAAGCGATTGGCTCAGACATGCACTCCGTTGTGCGTCTGGAGGATGACAGGTGCTGACTGACAGCTGCTCACGTGAACAGAATGTCGGTAATTGACACAGATTTTCCATCATTTTGCAGGTTTACAGAAGCTTAGAGTAATCTAATGATTTTTAT
>NW_013952658.1:805144-815217 GCF_001266775.1 Austrofundulus limnaeus
TTGTTTTTTTATATCTGTTTTGAAAATGAAAAAACAAATAACCTTCCGTTTTTTTTGTTTTTCATTATTTGTTTTTAAAACGAAAATCGAATGACCAAAAGATACACTGACCGATGAGACTAATAGAGACAGCTGGACTGATAAGAAGGGGCAACAGGTGTGGATGGTTAACTGACTGAAGGGAAGCAAAACAAGCTGACTGAGGGAAAGACAAATGGCAGGAGACACTGAGAAAACAAAAATTCAAACACAGGACATAAAGCCAAAACACAAAGAACCAGAAAAAAAGAGAGAGAGAGAGAGAGAGAAGCCCGGAACACAGACTGACAGCTTTAGGTTATACATATATTTGTGGTAAAGGTGCTTGCTCCACTCTGCCCTGTTCTGACAGCAAAAGTTGGGTTTTAAAATCAGTCATTGTATGTTAGACACATCTGTGCATTTATTTCTTCATTGAGAGAGCAAAAAAGATCAACTCTGAAGGTTTTCAATGTGCAAGATATATTTTAGCTTATACTCCAGTTGGCTTCAACAGAAATTACGTTTCACACACTGGACTGCCAAGTATTCAGTGAAATGGTTTTCTCTTTTACAAACTGTTTCCAGTGAAGATCTTCCTGATGCTTCTGGTAACAAACCACCTACTATGTCAAGTTAGTAACAAGAACCATGACAACCTCACAATCATATAATTCCTCGGGAAAATGAAAACAGAAATTAGAAATTCTTGCAATCATTTTAAAGCCAGACCTTATTCTTGTGAATTTGCTGAGAATCTTTGAAAAGTCAGGAAAATACTTGTTAAATGGTAGTTATTTCTTTTCACTGAGATAGTGGGTTGACTTTAAACTTTTTTGTTTGACCCAATTTATTGCCGTAAATTCGCAGCCTGTATGTTATCATTTTTAGATCAACATCAATAAAATGTTTACTCTAAATTCTCAAATAATCATTTTAGTTTCATCTTCTGTACGCTTCAGAAAATACACCCACATGCTCAGATGGTCATTCACAATGAAGCATAACCAAGAAGGAATTAAATGTGTCAAACATTTGTCTGGATTCTTTTTTCATCTTTGAAAAAGATGTTCCATGTAAGGAGTTTGACCCTGAGCCATTAGATATAACAGAGATAACATATGGATTTGATTTCAGGAGGTTTAATTTGAGTCAGACAAAAGGATCGCTCGTTTCCAGAAACATTTTCCAGACAAGCTGAAGGCGCTCTGGATGCAGAGCTGAACTGTTCTTGAAGAATTCAGTCACATCTGTGAGGCATTGAGGCTGCTCCCATCAGCCCCGGTCTCTGTGTCCTTCTGTTAGAATACAGAACGTCATGCTGACACAGGATCTGATGCGTGGATATCTGAACTGTGTACAGCAACAGCACAGTTGACCTGCTTTCTTTCATAGCTTCTGTTTGATGCCATGTAGCTATAGCTGAACTCTGTCTGATCTTTTTCAGTGTAATTCACAGACGGAGTCGACTAGGACGCATGCTGTGAATCTCTGAGCTTTGTGTCAAAACTTAACAGCATCCATGGTGGATTTTAATAACTGATGGAGGGAGCGAGGAGTCATCTGTACAGTAAAACTGACTCTTAGAATAGACGTTGAAGTCGCGGGGTGGMTTTCTCTCATTGAGGGTCTTAGTTAGAAATCAGTGTACATCACCGTCTGTGATGAGTCTAATGGTACGTCAACAGAGGATCTCAGAAATAAAGTTTATGGTTATATTTACCTAAGATACAATCATTAAGAATCCCAGTATATAAGCATTGAAGCCTTATTTTTATTCAGCCATTCCTCTTCTATTTCTGTCACAATTTTTGTCTTGCTTCAAGTGTTACCACGGGGTGGTTTAACTAATGGTGGGTAGCGCTAATCTAAAAGTTAGTTGTGCAAGCAGGGTCCTTGAGGGTGCATGGGAGTTCACTCAATCAGTCTAGTTGTTTTGTTAACTTAGAGAAGGCATTCGACCATGTCCCTCTGGGAGTTCTGTGGGGTTACTCTCAGAGYACGGGGTACCCTGCCCTTTGATATGGGCTGTTAGGTCCCTGTACGACCTGTGCCAGAGTTTAGTCCACATTGCCGGTAGTAAGTTGAGCTTGTTTCCAGTGACAGTTGGACTCCTCCATTGTTGCCCTTTGTCACTGATTCTGTTCATAACTTTTATGGACAGAATTTYTAGGCGCAGCCAAGRTGTTGAAGGGATCCTTTTTGATGACCTTAGGATCCCATCTCTGCTTTTTGCAGATGATGTGGTCCTACACTCTAAAAATKAAATGTTGGATTTACTTAACCATGTTATGTTACCTGGTTCCACTTAACTGAGTTGAGTAAATTCAAAGCAGCATACTCATGTTCTTTGGCTAAAAAACTGGTATATTGCTTTGAATTTACTCAACTCAGTTAAGTGGAACCAGGTCGCTTAACATGGTTAAGTAAATCCAACATTTMATTTTTTACAGTGTATTGGCTTCATCAGATCGTGATCTCCAGCTCTCACTGGAGTGGTTTGCAGCTGAGTGTGAAGCGACCGGGTTGAGGATCAGTGCCTCCAAATCTGAGACCATGGTCTTGAGTTAGAAAAGGGTAAAGTGCCTCCTCAGGGTTGTGAAAGAGGGCTTGCCCCAAGCGGAGGAGTTGAGGTATCCTGGGGTCTTGTCCACAAATGAGGGAAGAATGGAGTGGGAGATCAATTGGCAGATTGGTGCTGGGTCTGCAGTAATGTGGGTGCTGTATCAGTCTGTCGTGGTGAAGCGGGAGCTGAGCCAGAAGGCGAAGCTCTTGATTTACCAGTCGGTCTACGTTCCTATCCTCATCTATGGTCATAAGCTTTGGGTAGTGAACAAAAGAACAAGATCACGAACACRCACGGTCAAAATGAGTTTCCTTCGCAGGGTGTCTGGGCTCTCCCTTAGAGACAGGGTGATAAGCTTGGTCATCCGGTAGGAACTCAAGAGTAGAGCCACTGCTCCTCCACCTCAAGAGGAGCCAGTTGAGGTGGCTCAGGCATCTGGTTAGGATGCCTCCTGGACGCCTCCCTGGTGAGGATATTCTGAGCATGTCCCACTGGGAGGAGACCCAGAGGAAGAAACRTAACTCTAGGACACGCTGGATGGACTATGTTTCTCAGCTGGCCTGGGAACACCTTGGGATTCCCCCAGACAAGCTGGACCAAGTGGCTCGAGAGTGGGAAGTCTGGGTCTCTCTGCTTTGGCTGCTGCACAATACACACTGACTTCACAGTAGAAATTACTTTCCAAGTTTTAACAGATCATAGAAAATTGTATTTTATGTGATTGAACTGCCATTTTGATATCTCTATTGTTTTTTATAGTTACAGTTTAAAATTAGAGGATTAACTGCCAACGCAGGTGGTGTTGTGATGTGTACCTGTGCTGTTTTCGTAGGTGTGTGACCTGTCGTTCAGCTTGAAGAAAATGCTCAGCAGACACAAACTGACCCACAACCCCAACAGGCCCATGGCAGAGTGCCAGCTGTGCCACAAGAAGTTTACCAGGAATGATTACCTCAAAGTACACATGGAGAATGTCCACGGGGAGACGGAGAGCTAGAGCCAATTTCAGGAGCACAACTATGATTCCAAAAATAAAGCCCTGTCCTGTGCTTTATGTACCAGTAAAGTATGAACATGCTGCATGCACAGATAGCAGAAATTACATTAACTGTAACTGCATGTAGAATATGGGACTCATTAAGTAAAATATAAAAATTGAAACATAAATTGTACATGTATACTTTTCCCCAACATCCTGTTTCCTTGTTTTTAATATTTAAACAAATAGATTCCCAGATGTTTGATCTGCCAATGGAGCCGCTGAGTCTGCTCACAGAAATGTCTTAAATTTCACTTTTATGTTTTTTTTTTTCTGATTTCAGTGTTACTGAACATAAAGTCTCGACCTGACTTTATTTTCCGTTGTCTGAAAATGTCAGTGTACTTCTGTGGCTGGTGCCAAATGTTGAAGCAAAACCAAAAAGCCCTTTAAAATGTTTTTGTTACTTTTACTTGTATTCATTCAGTATGTTTTTGTTAAACATTACACCTGTTTCCAGGAAACTTCAGACATCCTTAGATGCATTAAATTATTTTTAGGTAGATATTATTTATGCTATGTGACCATGTTGTTTATGTGTAGATGGAAGATTGCAGATCTGAAAACAATAACCAGTTATATAATCAGAAACAGGTCATGGTTTTTAGTTAATGTTTACAAAACTGTCAGAAAGTATTAACATTCAGTCATCTGTGTTTTTGGTGGCAGCTTTTTCTGGATCTGCTTAAAGGTGGTTTGATTCAATCCAAGTTTGACTTGTTCTCATTCTTGTTTTAAGTAGGATTTGTTCTTGTAGCTGTTGGACATTTGTTATTAGCTTAAAGCAGAAGTTCAGATCTTTGAAAGTGGGGTTCTATAAAGGTGCTGAGCAATGATCTTACCTGCTGTAAATAGCTCACTGAAGTTTAGAGARTTTAGATGAATAAATGTTTTTCTCTAAATGGACTGACAAGCTAAAGACTAACCCGACCGAGGCCAAGACAAAGCAAATAGTTGTTTAAAAACATCATAGTTACCGTGAATTTCACTTTACTATATTGTGATTTTCTTGCAGTAAGGCTGCACTGTACTACAGCTAGCTGCTGCTGGTGGTACTGTGGCTGTGTCCAAATTCAGGGACTGGGTCCTTCGAAGGATCCGTCCTACACGGTCTACGTGGGCCGGGTCTTTGGTCGACGGCGAAGACCGGAAAAAAGTGGCTGTGAATTTGGACGGTCTAGCCTTCTGCTTTATTCCCATCTGACAACACAAACCGCTTGAAGATTTTCATTTTTATACTGCCAGTTTTAGTTTAAAACTGTACTCCTTTCTCTCGATTTGTCTGCCATTATGAGCAAAATAATATAAACATCCAGTCAGTCCGCAATGCAATATGGGACAGGGTGGGCCGAGAAGGATCCATCGGACTCATACCTCAAATCGGGGAAAGAGGACGACACATTTGTCAGCCGCATTGGAGGAGTCTTTGAGTTTGGACAGCCTCCAGCGCAGCGCTGTGAGGTAAGCGGCCAACAAATTCAGCCTTCGGAGGATGCAGGAACACACTGAATATGTGCTTTCAAATAACAGAATTCTATTAAATATTTGATTGAGCCGTTATGGAACTGAAGTTGTTTTAAGACAGCACACTAGCTCAACTATCTGATGAGCATTAAACTGTTTCTCCAAACTGAGGTTGTTCAAAGAGCTATCTACAGCAGGTAATTTATTTATTGTTCATAACCTTTCCATAAAACAAAAGTAAAAAAAAACCCTGAGCTATCCCTTTATGAAGAGCAGCTTTGTGTTTCTTTCCTTTGCCACAACACGTATGGAAACCAGAGGAGTTCAAAGGAAGTTATTTTTTCTTTGCCACATAAGCGGGCRCAGAAAGAACCAAAATACTGTTTGTTTACTTTTATAAAGAACTGTTGAGTGTTTCTTCTGAACACCACGAGCTGTTGTAACTTACTTCATGTGTTTACATTGTTTTATTTTAATCAGTGCTTAATACAGGGTTTTTTGTCTACCATATAGAAAGAGTGTTGTTCTTTTTTTCTCTCCCATTCATTCCCACTGGGCTTTTCATTTAGGACTTTTAGTGTAAATCTCCATTTCCTGTTCTGGAGAATGGGAACTGTCACTTCTCACTTTAGTATTTTGAAATGTATAAAAGCTCATCACCTACCACACAGCCACTTCCTCCACTTGCTCTGATTAAATGTTTATGAACTGCTGACATTAGAATGAGGATGCAAGAAAAGAAAAAAGTGCCTTTAAGACTTGTTTAAAAGCATTTATTTCGGGTTAATCTGATCCCTGTTTTTAGGTTGGCAGTCTGATGGGAGTGGAGGCTAATTAAGCCTTTTTTTCTCCTCTTTCTGAGGCCACAGTCACCCCACGCCTGATCTGTAAAGCCACACACTAAAGAGCTCCTCTGATGGTTTCTCTCTGTGGATGCGGCAACTCTTTCTCACGTCCATCCCCCCACAGCGGCTCTTCTTTATCTCCAGCTTGAACTCTGTGAGAATCTCACGAGCGGTGGGCTTCAGTGGGAGGGCTGCGAGTGCTTCCCATCGTTTGAGCCACTGTTCAAACTTGATAAATCTCGTGGTTTTGGCTTCCTGAAAAAACTCGTAACCATTGCAACGTGTCTTTCTTTTTGAGTGTGTGCTGTTTGTTCAACAATTATCTTATTCCTGCTCTTCATGTTCAGATGCATGTGAGCTCAGAAACAAACGACAGGATGTCTCTGGGTTAGTAAAACTGTTAGCAGCAGGTCTGATCTCTGGAGGGTGCAGACTGGGACACCTAGAGTTGTAAAGTAACTAAGTACAAATACTTAGTTACTGTACTTAAGTAGAATTTCTGGGTCTCTGTACTTTACTTGAGTAATTAATTTTCAGCCTAATTTTTACTTCTACTTCTTACATTTTCACACAATTATCTGTACTTTCTACTCCTTACATTTAAAAAAAAAAGGCAAGAAGCAGAAAGTTGTTACTTTTATTTCATTTTGTTTGTTTTCATTTCAGCTTGTTATTGTAAAAAATAAATACTATCCATATAAATTGTGCCTCCTATAGATAGAGTGAATTTAATTGTGGTTGAATGAGAAGTATAAATTTATAAATTCTGATACCGTATTAGTTTGTACACAAATAAATCATTTCACTCCAGCAGGACATAATTATTAAAATAAAAGGACTGTACATAAGAAGTATTTGTATTTTATGAATTATATTATTGTATTTTGATTTTCATTTTGGGGAAAAGGTTTGCTCACCCTTGATATATGTATATAAACTGAAACAGCTGGACTAGTGCATCCTATATTTAACATAAATTAATTATTTCAATATAATATAGTCATTTCTGTATTTTTTGGGAGGTCACCTCCTAATAAATGTCCTTACAGAAAATCTAGCTGTTCATTTTAAATCAATACTTTTACTTTTAATACTGAAGTACAAAAATATTAGATACTTTAATACTTTTACTCAAGCAATGTTCCTAAAGGAGACTTTAACTTTTACCAAAGTAATAATAGTCATAAGATACTTGTATTTTTACTCAAGTATCACTTTTTGGTACTTTATACTTTGTGGAGACACCCAGTGTTGCTGAGGGCTCCTGCCTCCTGAGCTGGTACCAGCTGCCTGCGCTTTAGTGGCAGGGAACTCGAACAACACCCAGCCCTGAAACACATTAACATCTACCCTGTGTCTTTTAAACAAGTAGAAGCAGGGATTTGAAGCACCATAGCCTGTTTTTTGACCACATTAAACTGAAGTGACTGACAGGTCTGATTGGGTGTTGAGATGACCCTGTTTCTGTTGTACAATATTTTCATCAGTCTGTCACCATCCATGTCTYTTTGCTGTTAGTTTGGTCTCACTACATTTGATTTTGTCCAGGGATTTTYCCAGTGACCCATTGTTATTGCCTCTCACTTCAACTACTCCGGTCTTAAAATCCCAGCCATCATGTGTCTCTCCCTTCACGATGGGTTTATCATACCAGAGCTCCCAGTCAATCTGTTTCTAATTACATGTTTTTACTGGAAGCCCCGGTTTCCTGTGCTGCCTCCCCGTTTGTGAACGTGGGCCAGACTGGGCTCCGACCAACGTCCATAGAGCGAAAGGCCAGCCCCGCCCACCACACAGGAGTATCATTACCACRACAGCCTGGGTTTTTGGCAAGCCACCGTCATGTCAGGAATGAAAAAGGCACGCTTGTCTGATCCCAGTGTTTGGCCGGCATTGCGAGGCAACAGGTAGCTTTTCCCTCCGGAGAAATGTGGAGCGTGTGCCCACCGTAGAGTGTCATGCAGCGGAATTTAAATCCCATGAGGCAGGGTGTGTTTGAGTGTTTTGGGTCACCTTTTAGGCAGTGATGGACATTCCATTAAACTTGCTTCCATGGAAATAGACGGTGGCTTTTGGTTACCTAAAAAGCTTTGACACAGACGCACGGCCAAGTCAGCAGGACTGAACTGGAAACTTTCCTATATCTGAAACACACACACACACACACACACACACACACGCACGCACGCACGCACGCACACACGCACACACAAATCAGACTGTCTTGCTACAGTCTGTTTTATGCAATGATTTAAAAGATTGTTCTTATCTGATCATTTGACCACTTCAGACATGACTTAGGAAGACAAGTGATATCGTATTCTATCAGGAGGAAACAAAAACTAGCAGCACACGTTCTGTTTTAACCTTGCTACCACTAATTTACAGAAAGCACTTTTTTATTGTGTATAAAATTTTGCCTATTAGCTACATAAGAAATCCTTTTTTAAGTAACATTAGGAAATGTTAAATGACCGTATGTAGTGTGGCAAATGCAGCTCTTAAAACATCAAACCTTTAAAGCATTTAAAGGGAGGTATCATGCATTTTCCAGGCACATAGTTCAATTCTATACCACAGTCATGTAACTTTCAGTTGTTATTAAAATGCTGTATGTCAAAAAGAATACTTTTTAATTTGATTTCAAATTTGATACTAACATAAAACCTTCCACAACACATTATATATTAAAAAATATCAAGTCAGCCCATTCYTCATTCCTTTCACAAGTTTGTGAATATTTTTAAAAAGTTGAAGAAGAACAAAAGATCCTGCTGTGGAATCCATCCTCCGGTGGAAGTAGACTTTGCAGATGGAAGCGCCTCCACAGAATCACCACTGGAAAAGGGAAAMTGGGACAGCTCTCTGGAGCCAGGCCTGGGCAGGGGGAGCTTGCCGGAGAGCGCCTGCTGGTCAAGCCTTGGCTCATTGGGCTTGGCCAGGCCAAGCTCAAAAATAGAATGGGTGTCCACCTCTACCTGGACCCAGCACCAGCAGGCAGGACCATCAAGGTTGGGTGTGAKGCATCCGAAGCAACAGGTGAGRGAGGGTCCCTGGCCRTGYCGATTGTGTTACTGCTGGCATAGACCATCTCTAGGGACGTGGAATGTAACTTCACTTGCAGTTAAGGAGCCAGAGCTTGTGTGTAAGGTCTAATGTTACCAGCTAGATATAATTGGGCTCACTTTTACTCACATCTTGGGCTCTGGAACCCAATTCCTGGAGARGGCCTAGATTCTCTCCTACTCTATAGTTGCCCAGGGAGGGAGGTGTCAGACAGGCAGATGTGCCTAGACCGTGCCTCAGTGTTGGAGTTCTCTCTGGTAAATGAGAGGGTTGCTTCTCTGTGGCTTCGTGTTGCAAGAGGGAAAGTTCTGATTGTTGTATTTGCTTATGCACCAAACATTAATTCAGATTATTGGGCCATTTTGGAGTATTTGGAAGGTGTCCTGGAAGGGGTGCTGTGGATTCCCTTGTTCTACTGGGWGACTTCAATGTCCTTGTGGCCATTGACAGAGTTATCTGGAAGGAGGTGACTGATAAAATTAGCCTCTCTGATCTTATCATTGAAATCACAGTTTAGTATGCATTGCACAATTATGCCTTTAGTGTCTCTTTAGGAAATTGTTACGCAGCATCTCCATTCTTTTAGTCTACACCTTGCTATTTGAGAGGAGGGATTGATGAGCTGTGTACATGGGAGAGACTGCATGTGACAAGGATTTGTATTTTCTATTATTTGTGCAGAGAAACAAAAGTGCATCCATTGTCCACCTGTGTCATGGTCCCTTCTTCTGTCAGTGCAGCAACTCAAAGAACTGCAGGTTAACTCAAGTTAACTGAAGTGTATCAAGTCAGAATCAGAGTTTTATTGAATAGGCACACACCCATTACACAGACCGATATATATATACAGCGGGTAAAATAAGTATTGAACACATCACCATTTTTCTCAATAAATATATTACTAGAGGTGCTAATGACATGAAATTTTCACCAGATGTTGGTAACAACCCAAGTGATCCATACATACAAAGAAATCAAACCAGTTATTTGTATTTAATGTGGAATGGCACAGGGAAAAAGTACTGAACACACTTATTGAAATTTATCTAATACTTTGTAGAAAAGCCTTTGTTGT
>NW_013952658.1:816508-823567 GCF_001266775.1 Austrofundulus limnaeus
ACAACAAAGGCTTTTCTACAAAGTATTAGATAAATTTCAATAAGTGTGTTCAGTACTTTTTCCCTGTGCCATTCCACATTAAATACAAATAACTGGTTTGATTTCTTTGTATGTATGGATCACTTGGGTTGTTACCAACATCTGGTGAAAATTTCATGTCATTAGCACCTCTAGTAATATATTTACTGAGAGAAATGTTGACGTGTTCAATACTTATTTTACCCGCTGTAGACACACACACACACACATATATTGAGGATATATAACATATATTGTGTCATATAACCCACACCCCTATGTCTTGGACACTCAGGTGACCTGAGCTGTGAACTGCTCACCACCTTGTGGTGAGTTGGATCTGGTGGTGGGGGAGGCTGATGGATAGACCTGGTAAACACAAATACAAAGTGAGGGTGACTGAGAGCGTTTGGTGGAGCCCCATGTCCACGTGTCCCTCTAGGTTTTTCGTGTGTCCCGGTGGAGGCTGAGGACATAGAACCTGAATGGGCCATATTCAGGGCCTCCATTRCAGATATGGCTTCCAGGAGCTCTATCTGGAGGAAGCTCAGAATAGATCCGCTGCTCCTCTGCTTCGAAAGGAATCAGTTGAGGTTGTTCAGTCATCTGATTAGAATGACTCCTAGATGCCTCCCTTTAGAAGTGTTCTGGGCACCTCCCACTGAAAGGAGGCCCTGGGGGGAACTTGCTGGAAGGATTATGTATTCTCTCTAGCCTGGGGATGCCTCATGGTTCCCCAGGATGAGCTGGAAAATGTCACTGGGGGAAGGGATGTCTGGGTTTCTCTCCTGGACCTGTTACTGTGACCCAACCATGGATAAGCAGTAGAAGTTGGGTAATACTCTTTTACTCTAATTGTGTATCTTTCTATGCACCTGGCATACCCCTCTGCCTCTGTCCTGCAGCACTGCCAGGTGTCTTTCTGCTTCTTCCCTTCCTTCTAGGGAGCAGCTTATGGATTTATTATCATATGATTAGTGATGACAGAAATATCTCAGCAGGTCTAGTCAAAACATTTGTGAAAATGAGGTGAGATATTTGACATAATTCCTCTAWTTTCTTTCTTTCTCTTTGGTGAAACAGTGGCTCATCCTCCCCCTCCCTTTTGTTTGTCTCAGTAATGATAAMCTTTGTGTGATTTTGGTGCAACACAAGCGACACTGAACTCCCAAAGGGCTGGAGAACTGGTGTTAAAGCCTACAAGAACACACACGAAGCTCAACAAGAGGATTTTTCCTGAAAAGCTTAAAAGCTGTGAGATTAAGTGATTAAAAATGTATGAAACCATATGAAATAAATAAACTCTGTTGCAAGAAAAAACTAAAAAGATGCAGCACTTTGAAATTGCTTTCAACCATGCAACACTGGTGGATTTTGGAACAGAAGTGAGCAATCACTGGAGCTGAATATAAGTAGTGACATAACATTGGTCCTTTTGTCCCACCACTTATGCTACATTTCTGTTTTGAATTTTGCAGCATGTTTGAAATGGAGCCCTGAGTGAGAGCTCGGAGAAACCAAACACTGCAGCCAGCGTCTGTTTCCTGTCAGTGCAGCAGGAGAATCAGCACTGAGATACACACCTTTCATGTGCTGATTTGGGTTTCGCTCCAGTGAACAAACACACACGCAGAGTCAAACTCGCACAAGGATGCAAACTTTGTGGGGAAAAGGCCTCCAGTGTCTGTGGTCTCTTCTGGGTTTGGGGGCTTCTGTCTGGACCCTGTGAATTGGCCACCCAGGCCACACACTCACTCGCACATATATAGGCAGACATGCTCTGAATGATAATTCTCCTCACCATACAGGAAATCATGTGAGGGGAGCGACTGTTGTCAGAGGGAACAGCTGCTCAGGCCAAAACACATTTATCTTCCACAGGAAGTTATTGGTCAAACAAATGCAATGAACCTATTGTTCCCGTCCTGTTGACTCTGACCATATTCTATGCAAGCACACACACACACAGAGACAGACACACACTCAGCCGACACTACAGACACTAAACAACAAGCATGGATGTCTGTCAGCTCACCTTCTCTTCCTCTCTCTTCTCACTTTGACAGAAATTGCAGCGCAGAAAGATCATCAAGGTCTCCTGACTAACAGAAGGCCATTTCTCTCCCACACACATTTGACTACAGTGCTGTATCAATAAAAGCACTCAGTAGACTGAAAAAAAAAACATTATAACATTATATGTGCGCATACATGCAGACAGGATTGTTTATTAAAAGCACACACAGCTGCTTGTAATTGCTTTAGCTGTTGTTTTGGTATTAACTTTTTTCAACTGAAAAGGATCAATAACTACAGATCTCACACATGGATTCAATAACCCAGTGACAGAAGAGACTCACTCAGATGTGTCACTTTCTTTTCAGCCAATAAAATATGAGAACTTTAGATGAAAAATTGAAAGCTTTCCTTTCCTGGGGTCACTGGTGCCCAGGTCCATTAGTCACAGTGTGAGAGGGGAGGGTACACAAATGTCCATCATACATTTTCTCACATCTAGGGACAATTTAGAGTCACCGGTTAACCTAACGAGCATTTTTTTGGTTTGTGGGAGGAAACTGGAGTACCCAGATAAAACCTGTATCATGCACAGAGAGAAAATGCAAACATAACTCAGAAAGGTCCCTGGTCAGGATGGATTCAATCGTGCACTCTTCTAGCTGAGAGGCAATACGTCTTCGGGTGCATCACTCACACACAAAGGTGGAGGGGGGCAGTGGGACTGTCGGCAACAAGGAGATAAAACATGGGGAGAAGATTACAGGGTCTGTGAGTTTGTTAATTAATTTTATTTATTGTTTTTTATGTCCTACAGGCTCTAAAATGTAAAACAAATTTGAAGCTCAGTTTTTGAAAAAGAAAATTGTGAGATTTGAAAAAAAATTGTGAGATTTGAAAAAAAAAAAATCCAGGACATTTCTTAATACATCTGTATAGCTGTGAATGTTGACATGTATAAGAAGGCTAATATGGGACAGTTGGCAACGCTAACTGACATGTATATGCGATGAGTGTTCCGACTGCAGTTGCACTGAAAAACTTTGGATGTGTATCCAATTTATCATCACATACTGAAAAGACCATTGTTGGGTTTTTAAAAAAAGATAWTTGTCACATTAAGACTGTCATGAAAAAAAATCCAATATGGATCACAAAGAAATCCAATTTGCCTGCAGTGTGAACATAGCCTATGGTATATTTGGGGCGGCTGTGGAAAAGTGGTTAGGGGAGTTGCCCTGGAACTGGAAGGTCACTGGTTCAGTTCCCCATCCAGCTGTCTCAGTTGTGTCCTTGGGCAAGACACTTCACCCCTAATGCCTCTGATGTGTGTCCCATCAGTGTATGAACGTGAATGGCACTGATTAGTCTCCATAGCTGATTGTACATGTTAGTTTTATAGAGACCTAATAGAGTGCTGTGACTGGGTAAATGAGGGCACAGATTGTACTTTGAGTATCCTGGATAGATATAAAGGCACTATACAAGTACAGTCCATTTACCATTAACCATTTATAGTCTTCGGGACCAATACCTAATAAATCTAAGCCTCTACCTTTGAAAATACGGGGAAAATAAGCTTTAGGTGCGATGACACCCCTGAGCCCCCAGGGGCATAAGATGTCAGTGGAGGCCTGGCTCTCTTACCTTACAAAAGACCCATACTGTGGGTAAAACTATCATATAAGGTATGAAAATAATGTTAAAAATTGTTCACATTTTCTTTTTTTCTTTTAAGCATTTTAAACTCCTGTGCTTTTTAAACTAAATTAAACACATTTTCTTTATAATCACCTTACATCACACCTTTTCTTCCTTAGGTTTCTGTTCACACTGCAGGTAAGTATGCCCCAAAACTTGAGTGACGCCTCTCCGTGGAGATGGATGTCCTCATCCTTTCTTGACCCCGGGCCGACTTACTGCACGCTGGCCAGGATCAGCAGCCCTAAGACCGAATTTGACCTTTTTGTACTTGAGGACAGCCTGCAGCTAATTGTGCACTTCACAAYCCTCCAGAAGAGGAGGTCAGTGAAAGAATGGAAAGCCTTGTATGAGGAGGAGCTGAAGGTCTACCTGAGGCTGCTGATCTTTGCAGGCGTGTTCAGGTCAAAGCACGTCAACAAAAAGCCTGTGAGACAATGAGATGGGGTGGTAAAAACAATAATGGGACGCAGGAGAAAGTTGCAGGGAAAAAAGAGAAGGAATGTTTTCTTTTCTTAATGTCTTTGCTAAGGGATGACTTAGTGGTCGAGTCCCCCTAGTGGTCTGGTGCACTTCCGTTTTGTGGAGTGTATTTGTGGCATTTTATACTTACAGATGTTTTTGGTATTTACAGCATTTTCCCAAAGCATTTGTTTTGTTAGGTGTATGTTTTTTTCTTCTGTCTTTTGTTAGTTGCAGCATTTTTCTTTTGCAGCGTTTTTCTTTAGTATTTGTTTGTATTTGCGTCATTCCTGCAGCTCGTTTTACCATTTTCATTTGCAAGTGATGTCCCTGTATCAGTACCAACAGTGGCTTCAGAAATGTTTTTCAGGTGGGGGCATGGGGGGGGGGGGCGCTGAAAAACCAGGGGTGGCACACCAAAACGAATACTGTATCTATAACAGAACTTTTATAATGTGGTTGTAAAAATGACAATTTGGAAACTATGGCAAAATAAAAACTATAGATTTGCTAACAGATGTTCAATTATAATATTACTGATTTTGTGATGTTCAGAGACAAAAATAAATAAATAAATAAAACAAGCCCCCGAACTATCTGCACTTCCACAACAGTCCATTTCTAACTTGTTCTGTATCTTTACACATGGAGAACTGTAAGTTATCCTTACATTATTACATATTTCAGTGGCATGAGAAGTATTTTTAATGTTGGGGGGACCCAGTGGCGGGGGGTCTTGGGGTCCTGCCCCAGAAAAAAAATTGAAAGAAGTAAATGCCATTTCCTGCATTCTGGTGTATTTCAAAATGTTGTTAAACAGACTTTTACCTACATCAGAAAACACTTGGTGCATACCTGTCAAGTCTCCCGTTTTGGCCTTGGAAACTACCGGATTTTTCCCCTCTTTCCCRTCGTCATCCCGAATTATTATTTTCCCGGAAATTTCCCGTAATATAAAATTATATAAAAAAAACATTCCAGTGCCTCTGAATTATGTCACTAGCCTCGCGAGAACTGCCGCCTGCAGTAGCCTGGGTGGCAGTTCTCGCGATTTTAGTGTTGGCAGCGGGAACAAATCCGGAAAAACAAATCAGAGATGGATGAAGTTAACGAGAGAGAAGGCGTTCCTGCCAAAAACGTTAAGACTGTGTAAATATCTTGAAAAATGGGACAGCGAATTTACTTTCCTAAAGAAGATTAAGGTGGGGCACAATTACGCGTTTTGTACATAGCTGCCAAGGCTAATGAAGGCTTTACTGTGCATTCCCCACAGCAATGCCAGTTCTGAAAGGGTGTTTAGTATGGTGAGAAAGATTGTTACAGAGAATAGGATGTCATTAGACAACAGCACTGTTTGTGCTTTACTCTCATGTAAAAATCAACCACTCTGGTCCAGCCCACAAATACACTCCTTCCAAAAAAGTGTTAAAGGATGCCAAGTCTGCAACAAATCTGTACAATAAGTCCGTGAATGCTAGAGAGCCACATGAGTGAGCACGAGAAATTAAAAGAAAATGTGTAATGAAAATAAAACGTAAATGTTTCACTTAAAGACAATCTATGTGTGTATAAACTGAAAATATATTAAATAAATGTGCTTCAATTCTCTGGTGTTTTCATTTAGGTTCTATTAAAGGAACTACATATGTAAGAATGTTCACAGCATTTCATTGTCAACAAAGGTAAGCTTATCAGATTCTGATCACATAACTGTGGTTTGTAAGTGGCTCACAGGTAGTTATTTTAGATTTCGTGTAAACATGTCTTAAAATGTAAGGGGTCCTGGCTAGTGGAACGGCTCGCGTGCCCGGCAGAAAATTTCCCTTATTTTTGAATCCAAAAGTTGACAGGTCTGCTTGGTGTGAGTATTCTATAAGTCAAGTGGAATAAATTTATTTGTTAAGCAAGAGAAACAACACTGGATGAACTAATATTTTATGGTAAACATGGGGGTTTAAATGAATCAAATTTTAAATTTGATGGGGAAACTTCCCTTCAAAAATTATTGCTGTGATGTCTGTCTTTAACTCAGAGCCCCTGAGTACCAATACTGACATTTTTACATGTACTTGTACAAAGTGCCCCAATGCCTTGAACTGATCCGGTATCGATAGTCCATTCAATGTGTAACAGTTTACATTTCAAGTGTAAAGTTTGTCAGTTCCATGTTTAAGAAGTTTATACAAGTTGACTCAATATCACTCCCTATGGTAAAATGGGAGACAGACTTATCAGTTAACTTTGACCAGAACACCTGGTCTCAAATATGCTTAAGAACATTTAAAAATGACTAGAAACCCCAATTTACAGTTAATTCAATACAAAGTTCTTTATAGACTACATTAAACAGGTCAGCGAATTTTCAAGATGGGTTTTGCATTATCTGACACCTGCTCTCAATGCACAGGCAATATACCTGATAATTACATTCATGCACTCTGGTTCTGTCCACCTGTTCAGAGGTTCTGGGGCAGGGTTTGTGAAGACTTGTCTAAATGTTTGAAATGTTATATCCCACTCTCTCCGTCTGTTTGTTTATTGGCTATTTTAGATGATGTCACCTCAGAGAAAAAAAATCTCGCRTGATTTTCACTGCCTTTTGTATCGCAAAGAAAACCATACGCTTGAATTGGAAAAATAAAAACGCTATTAGTATTAACCAGTATAGAAATCTCTTATTAGATCACATGAGTCTTGAGACAGCCTCTGCCGCTACATCTGATAAACATATCTGGGCTCCTTTGGTCGGCTTAATCACATAGTGGGGGTGGGGGTCCTTGGACTGGGACTTGTGGGGCAGTGGAGCTGATGTCGGGGGGTATTGGGGTTTTGGGCATCTGGGGGGGTTCCTGGGGTTAGGGC
>NW_013952658.1:823577-825002 GCF_001266775.1 Austrofundulus limnaeus
ACCCTCAAGGATCTAGGGGATTTCTTCTGGTGGCCACGTGCAGGCTCTTAGGTGGTCTGTGGCGGCGGTCAAGGGTTGCTGATCCGGTGACCTGACTGTGCCGTGGTGGGTTCGGGGTTGGCGCGGGGGGCTTGGGGTTCTGGGGTCGTGCCGCCCCTGGGCTGTGGTCGTGGTGGGGTCAGGGGGGCTTGGGGCCTGTCGGGTGGGTTGCCGGGCTCTGGGTCGGTTTGTGCCCTGGTGCCTRGCTCTGGGTAGGGGTCCTCCTGATGCGCTGGTGGGCTGCAGGTCCGAAGCTGGGGGGTTGGGTTGGCTGGGGACGGGGCTGGTGGCCTGAGGGAGGGGGTGGTCCAACCCAGCCTGGGTGTCTAGCGTGCTAAATGTTCTGTGAGTTGTCTGAATGATGGGGTGGGCGTAGTATTTCTTCTGGGGTGGGGCTGGGCGGATGGCCATGGTGGCGGTGGCGGGCTGTGCTGGGTCGGCTGGCTGGCCCCTTTGCTGTGGCAGGAGCTCGCTCTTGGTCCCTCCTTGCGTTGTCCATGGCTGGGTGTGCGCTCTCGGTTAGATCACTCTTGCAGGGGTTTGGTAGCTTCTTTGGGCTGCCGGTTGGCTGTGGGGCTGGGGGTCGGGTCTTGGGGGTCTGTGCAGCTCTAGGGCRGGGGTCTGTTGGTCCCGGTTTCTGGCAGTCCTCCGGGCTCTGTCTGTCTGTTATCTGGCATCTTACAGGCCTGGCGGTCTGTCCAGAGGAGGAGGTCTTGGGGCCTCAGTCCCAAGGTGGGTCTCGGGGAGCAGGGGAGCCTACTGGGGTCAGTGGGGGAGCTGGCCCCCTGTGGGAGCATTCTTGCTCCCTCATTTTTTTCCTCTCCATCCCCTACCGCAAACCTCCACCCTCTTCATTTTTCAACTGCACTCACGTAGGVTTTTTGGGRCACAGGTGTGTTACAGCGGCAACAATTTTACATCTGTTTGCTGTGGCCACCTGGGCTCCAATTTTACTGTACACCTTAGACATTTACTCATAACCTCATAACATTTACAYWTAGRAACTTGGGAGTGGGCACTTATGCATGTAAGGGGTGGGATGGGACAGTCTCGCCACTGATGCCTGTGCCCCACTCGCATTATTTTATTTTAGACATTTAGGGTTAGGGTTGGAGMTGGGGTGGARGGGAAACTGGCATAGTGCTGGCCTCTGCCCTGTCTTCTTCCCCATTTTAATTGCATTGTAGAACATCACACATCAACAGTACATCTGAGGGTGGCAGTGTGTGTGTGTCGGGGTCTTTTTTACTCCCCCGTTCCCCGTTGGCCATCTGGAGATGGGGTCCTGGGGTGGGGGCTGACCGTCTGGTGGGGCCTGGGCTGTGGGCGGACATGGGGCTTGAAGGAGCTCCGGAGGCAGGGCTGGCGCTCCGGCTTCCCTGGGGC
>NW_013952658.1:826885-845519 GCF_001266775.1 Austrofundulus limnaeus
CCTGAGTACCAATACTGACATTTTTACATGCACTAGCACAAAGTGCCCCAGTGCCTTGAACTGATCTGGTATCGATAGTCCATTCAATGTGTAACAGTTTGCATTTCAAGTGTAAAGTTTGTCAGTTCCATGTAGTTTATACAAGTTCAACAGTACTGTATATACAGTATCATATTATACATTTGAGAGGCTGTAGGCCTATTGGGATGGACTCGGCAGAGTAGGCACTGATTTTTACTGCTGTATTTGTAGCACACAGCAGCAGTTACCTTTTTTCATTTATTTATACAAATAGAAATAAATGAAAAAAGTTTAAAAATTATGAATAAAAAATTGTTTGTGGGAAGATATTTATACAAATATTTATTTTTGCACCATTTGTTTTGGATTAATTGGATCAAAACTGTGATTGTTACAGGTTTTTGATGTGTGACTTGTGGAATATAATTTTTATGTACTTAACAATCTGAAGAGGTAACTGCTGTTTTGAATGTGTAATAAACAGAATAAAATCTACTATTACAAGTTCACTGTTACAAATCACAAATCTTTTTATAAATCACGAGTTCCATTTTACAAAGCTGACAAAAAAACCTTCATATCAGCGACTCATTCTAAGTGCTATTAAAGAAGAGGCACACATGTACCACATCAGTGGATGCTCTGCCTCCTTGCTTCTCAGTTGTCATTGATAAAGATTTATAGGAGCCTGTGTTCATGTTCACTTGTTTGAAAGTGGATAAAATGAGGAAGTACAGATACCTGTTCTTCTGAGCGGGGCTCTGTCAGACATCAGCCTTGATCTAATAACTCCAGGAGCCTGGGCCTGTCACATTAAAAAATGACTGGGCTCGACCCGGGTTATAGTCGGAGCCTTCACATTCTCATAAATTACATTCTTGTTATAATAAAATGCTGTCTTCAGACTAAAATGGGGGGGGGGGGGGGACTAGCTGCTGTTCAAAACAATGTAAATCAAGAGAGAATATGACTAAGAGTAACACATTGTTACATTCCTTTATAGTGAAGGATTTTTGTCTCAATATGGACAAAGATTTTCTAGACCAGATAATGAACCAGAAAAGACTTTTTATTTATGTTCTCGAGTTTCTTCTTGCTTTGAACATGAGGCAGTTTACCTATATGTCCTTGAACAAGCCTTTGGTGCTGTTACCCTCATTCTTTGTGCCTCAGTAGCACACAGTGATGTTTATGTTTGACTGCCTGTTTGTTTCTCCTGGCAAATGTGGGCAACTTGTGAATTTACTCTTTTCATTAAACCTTTACAGCTGCTCTCTTTTCATCTACCTTAGCTGTAATTTTCAAAGGTAAAGTGTTTACTACACTCCAATAAGATGTGAGACGACGGAGCTCACATTACATAGATGCAGACGGTCTTTATCTCACGGACTGCTCACGCTCCAGGAGAAACTACGAGAGATAAATCCTAGTAAGTCCTCTTACTGCGGCACACTTCACGTGCTAACAGAATCAACAGAGAGGATTTCAGAGTGGATGTTTATTTTCAGTTCATGATGGAAGAGTTGGAGGAGAAAGATCTGGTGTTTTTGTTGTCAACTGAGGAGAAGAGCTATTTTTTAAATTTGTCTCAATGAGGATGCTCACTGGTTACAAAACACGGTGCAGGAACATGTCCTTATGCTGCAAGACTCCCTCCCTCCTAATCCTCACAGCCATGGAGAGTTGGTGGTTGTCTGTGCTGTCTCCTGCATGCACAGTTTACTATTTTTATAGATATTTGTTGACTTTCTTTGTCATTTACTGGAACAGTTAAAAATGTTGGCTGTATTTTCTCAAAGCCTCGGCCTACAGGACCAGATGCTGCTCAGAGATCAGCTCACTGCAGACACTTTACACAAACATGGCCAGAAAAATCKGACTAAAAGTCCCAGTATGCACAATCCAAAGCTGCGCATTCAAAGGGCTGTCATGTGGTTGTCGTTGCTTGCTGCAGTACATGCCACTGAACAGTGTTTCTTCCCGCTAGAGTCTACATTCTGGACAAACAAAAGCATAACACAACAAAGAACTTTGATATCCACCATTTTTTGTCCACAGATTGTGGCAGTTAGATTCCTTCATACACATTAGTCATGTCTCCATTGACCATAAAAACGCGCAAATTAGAATTGCAAAACGAAACGTTTTTAATGCAAATACGCCAATTTCGAAAAAAACATGTTTTTCGAGAAAATGGTTTTCCGCTAGGATATGGTGGTTTTACAGTCGTATCGGAATTTGGCATTTCGCAAAACTGCAATGGAAACACTTTTTTTCATCACAGGAGTCACGTGATCAACAACCAGATGTTTCTACTGGCAAAAAAGACAACAACAAAGAAGAAGAAACAGGAAGTAGGATGATGATGGTGCGGCATGTTTGGATTCCAGGGAGACAGAATGTTTTCTACATTTAGTTCAAGTCCAAGTATAAGGGGCTTGTAGATTGAAAGCCTCGATAAGACGCAAGACGTCTCCTCTGATGGCTGATGATGAGCACTAGTGCCATTGTAGCAATATGAATATATCTCTTGTAAGTGTTTACRTCAGTTGCCGACATGTTTGTAATGACTTATTGCAAGAACAAACATATTGATGCATGATTTTAATAGCATTTCTTACTTAATGAAAACACTGCAATTGCAAAACTGTGTTTTTCGACATTAACAGAACATTGACAAAGTTTTGCACACATTTGCAATGGAAACGCAGCTACTGTCTGTTTTATCCCCAGGGTTTTGGACATTTGACTTATCTTCATAAATATCTTCATCTGGGTACAACAACTGGCTTCTGGAAGGGAGTAGTTGACACCAAATGCAGCGCCCAAGGCTTTCAGCTTAAACAAACACGCCCACATATTTCTGACCAATAACACAACACAGTAAGTCTTTTTTTAAAATGGGAGTGAAAGGTTCTCCTGGCAGGTTGTGTCTAGAAAGGGTGGAAGACTCAAAGCTGCAAACACAATGACACACTATTGGTCGTGCAACTGCAACAATGAGTATGTGTCTCTTGTAAAGCGACTTGTGCTTAAAATACCAGCTAAATTTTGTCATATTTAGCTTCAAACACTGTTCAAAAAACTAGTGTGGATTCCTAATGTCACATTTTAGCACATTTAAATAGTTGAATCTGAATGTTAAACATAAATCTGAATAAGAAATGTTGAATCAAAATCCTAAACGTTAAATGTTATAGCTAAATGTTAAATATAGTGCTAAATAATAAATATTAAATGTTAAATATTAAATCTAAATCTGAAATGTTAAATCAAATGCTAAATCTAAATCTTAAATGTTAAATATGAAACTGTTAAATTTAAATCCTAAATGTTGAAACTAAATATTTCACTAATGTGCAAATTAGGGATGCACCGATATGAAAATTTCAGCCGACATCATTATCCGATATAACCATTGCTGTTATGGCTGATAACCGATATTTACTGATATTACACAAACACACAAATTATATTACACATTTATGCACAAACACACTTGGGTCTTTTTTGATACAGTAAATAAACAAACAGACCTCTGACATGGCTCCTTACTTCAGTTATTCTTGGCTGCAGCGTCATCACTGTCATGATCAAACAGATGCCGCTCCACCAACCATCTCCCCTCCCAGAACAGAAACACAAAGTTAAAAAGGGGGAAATCAATATTGGACGTTAATATCGGCCCAGTTTTACATATCAGACCAATACGATATTCTAAAAAATGACCCGCATCGGCCGATACCAATATTAATACTGATATATCATGCATCCCTAATGCAAATTATTTATGCCTGAAACTGGAATTACCAAAATAAAAGCTTGATTCAGATTCAAGATTTAGATTTAACATTTAAGATTTAGATTTATCATTTATTATTTAGATGTACATTTAAATTTAACTATTTAAATGTGCTAAAACTGACATGAGAAAATCAACACTACTTTTTTGAACAGTTTTTGAAAGTAAATGTGACAAAATGTAGCTGTTATTTTTAAGCACAAATCACTTTACAAATTTCACCCCATAAATAAGAGCCAATTTTGGCAGTTCTGATGGAGTCTGTGGAGGCCTCAAYACACAATTCTCAACACACAATGCAGTGAGAACTAGCTCTGACAGGGTCTCATCACGTCTTAAGAATAAAAAACTATGCAGTTTTTGTCACACACGCATAAACAAAACACAAGAATAGGTCTGACCATGACTATAAATCAGGATTAACTCATGCACACAATAAGTACAGGGCTCCAAGACCATTGGAAGCCACAGTCATTTAAAAAAAATTTACTTGTAGTAAATGAGGGGGATCGTTCTTGAGCTCCATTATGCAGGGGGCCTGTTATTTACTGTATTTGTTTTCTTTTCCTGAAGTCGGGACACAACCACCTGCAGGTGCAGGCTAGTTGTGTCCCACTGGGAGGGAAGGGGGTGGCCACAGGACCACCAAAGACAAATGTCTCTGTGGAGGAAGCAATTGAACGGCCCGGTGGCCTTATGGGAAGAGTGGACTCGGTGAGATTTGTATTTGTAATGGTTGCATTTGCTTTTGAGGTAAAAAGTGTTTATGACCTAAAGTAGTGGTTCTCAACCTGTGGGGCACAGGGGGGAGCCCATTACCTTGTATCCTCAGAGGTTGTGAAAACATCAATTGTTTGTATATAAAAATCACCAAACCAAGTTCATTTTAATAAATAAAGCTTTGTATATTTTTTTCCTTTTTCAAATAAAAGTTTGTAACTGTTCACTTTTTTCTTTTATTGTTTTTTTATAAAGAGATAAAGGTTAAACATATCTTTGGTAGAGGAGGGGATAAGGAGGTGGGACTTGTTTTGATATCATTTTCATTATTYTAAACAAACAAAAGCAAATTAAACAAATTAAAATATGCAAAGAATGTCTAAACAGATCTTTTACAATGTTGAGATGTGAGAACATCCCATTTGTGTTCAAATATACTTCAGCAATGCAGAAGCCAGAAGAGAGCTCAGTGATTCATACTCAGTGAGTTGTCTTTTCTATAGTATTTTTGCTTTATTCTTTCTTGTGAATGTAGAGGTTATGCATGTGATGKCATCACAAATGTCTGCCATTGATGTTAAGCTCTTCAAGTGGCAAAAGTAAAGTACTGACAGTGATTGAGCAGCTGTAAAAACACAGAGATYAGAACTGAACTGGGGATGAGCTGTTGTGCAGCTGACTGCACAGACAGCTTCAGCTAAAAGTTGAGGGATCATTTTACAAGCTTCCAAAAAGTAGAAGAAAAAGAAACGAACTAGATTACTGAAATTCATAAAAATTTGTGSGATCCAGAATCAGAAACGTGTCATCTTGTGATGATTTTAGTTTGGTTTTTAAGGTTAAAGATGACCATCAATGGTGGTCAGCGATAATCCAAAAGTTAGTCGCACAAGTTCTAATGCATTTGCGTTCAGTAGAACTTAGCGGACACTAATTCTCAAGTGTAAATTGACTCAGAGTTCACCAGAGTATATTCCGGTGATAATACTTAGAAATATAGTGGCAAGAGTGGCTCATGTTGCCACTGTATTTGAAACCTCCAGGGATATCTGCTTGACTTCGTACTCTTTCCAGGTAGTGTTTGCAAGTTCTACCTTTCCCAAGATCGCCAGGTTATTTCCAGGAGGAAGTTTGCACAAGTAACATCTTTCCTCTGTCAATCAATCCAAGACCTAATCCACAGGCAGCATTCTGCGGAAGAGTGCTGTACTCTCTTCTACCATCAGAGAGAAGGTACCGACTGTGTGACTGAGCAGTTCTGTGCAGTTAGAACCTGGAAACACATTCGGCTGAGGCAGAACTAAGCAGAACTACGTGATGTGAGTATGAGTCACCTGTGAACGATGGCCATGTGATGTGAGTATCAGTCACCTGTGAACGATGGCCATGTGATGTGAGTATCAGTCACCTGTGAGCCATAGCCAGGTGATGTGAGTATGAGTCACCTGTGAACGATGGTCATGTGATGTGAGTATGAGTCACCTGTGAACGATGGCCATGTGATGTGAGTATCAGTCACCTGTGAGCCATAGCCAGGTGATGTGAGTATGAGTCACCTGTGAACGATGGTCATGTGATGTGAGTATGAGTCACCTGGAGGCAGGACATAAAAGCCTGAATTTTGCCTGAAACTCTCAGACTGAAGAAGTCTCTTGGAAGAGAGACGAAACGTTTCATTAAAGAAGAACCCGTCCAGAGGACCTATACAATTTTTTTCCCCTTTAAGCAGAACTACAACAGGCGTACCAGTGGAGAAGGGCTCATGGGACTGGTAGTGTCACCCAGTGATGTAGCTCCAATCGCTTCCTGCCACGTAAATGCAAAGAATTGTGGGAATTGACTCTTAAATGAAAATCTTGAGTCAGAAGGACTGTCAGCAAGAGTATATAGCTTCTGAGAACATGATGGTGTTACAGATTTCAGGTCTTATATCATTTATTTGTACAAACTGTTTCCTATCTTTCAAATAACTAGATACTGTATGGAGTGTAATGTAATGGAGTGGTCAATAGTATTGAATGCTATCTTTAAATCAACATAAAAACAGTACTGTTTTTGGTCAACAGCAGTTATTTGTTATATCAATTCCATGAGAGCCATAGATGTATAATTATTTGCTCTAAACCCACAATGACTACTACATTTTTGTTTATTGATAAATTGATCTCATCTGGTTACAAATAACTTCTCTAGAATCTTTGAAAACTGTGGCAACAAGGATATTGGTGTTGAACACACATTCTCACTATTCTTAAAAAGAGGAATTACCTTAGATACTTTCATATTGTTTAGAAATATTCCATTTGTAAAAAAWWAATTATAWATATGGTTCAATAACWGGTTCAATAACATTATTCATTRTTTTATTTACAAACATCATGYTCATGTCCACCTAATCTTTTGATTTTTTGTCAGCAAGATTTTTTAAAATAAACRTTATTTCTTCTTTGTCAGTTCCATCAAGAAAAATACTGTTAGYACAACACGTAATTGTATAACTCACATTATTAGCTGCAAGACTTGGGCCAATATTCACCAAAAATGATTAAATCCATTTACAGTTTCATTCTGATCATGGATTTCATTATCATTCTTTACAAAATATTGTGAAATATCAGATGTTACTTTATGTTTTTTCAAACCACTATTCATTACTCGCCAAGTTGCTTTCATATCACCATCACTTTTGTTTAATAAATCACTGTAATATTCTTTCTTATGCTTTCTTATAATCCCTACCAACWTATTGTGAGGATTTCAGACAGAATGACCCAGGGCACAGGCAAAAATCCAGAATAACAAAAAAAWGTTTATTTAACAAACAAAAAGAGGGCTGTCGTGGCAGCAAAACTCACAAAGACTCAGGAGGAACAGGCACGAGGAACACAGACAACACTACATTAGCTGGGGTAAACAGCACAATGATCCGAYAAGGCACAGAAGACAGAATACAGAATATAAAGTTAAAACTAATGACAATGAGAAACACAWGGAGGAGACACAACAGGAAACAGGTGAGYGTGGRTGGGCTGCAGGGCAGGGGAACACTGAAACACTTGAAAAACAAGGAGAAAATAAACACAGATATGACAGGACCTCCMCTTCAATGACGAGGTACRGGACAGAAACAACACCACAAGGGAACTCAAGGACAAAACACACAGAGTTCAGTGGGACGGCCCKAAGACCATCTAACATGGACCAGGAGATTCGGAGGATGGCCAGGTGACCATCCACAGCGAGGCCCAACAGGAACAGAGATGGAGCCACAATAAGAGGCGGGAGCAGACGTGGAGCCACTGGAGGAGGCGAGAGCAGACAAAGAGCCAAGGGAGGAGGCGGGAGCCAATGAAGAGCCGGGAGAGGTTAATGGAGCCAGAGTGTCAATGATGGCGTACACAGGCGACAGAGGGGATGAAGAGGCGATGCCCGATGACCCAGGCGGAGAGGAGGTGAAGGGCGATCACCCAGGCAACGTGGAGGCAATGGCAGCTGACCCACAAACCTCAAGGACTGCCGATTTGGGACTCGCCGACTCAAGAACAGGACTCGCCAACTCAATAGAGACTGGGACCGCCAACTGAGGAGACACAGGGACCGCCAAGTCAGGAAACTCTGTTGGCCCAGCAGACTCAAATGACCCAGCAGACTCAATTGACCCGGCAGACTCAGTTGCAGAAACAACCGGCTCGGACAATGAAAGCCTAGGAACAGCAGCAGCTGGCACAGGAAACACAGAACGGGTGGGAGGGTGGGCAACAGAACCACCAGGCACCACTGATCTCAATGGAGAGGTCTTCGAGAGAAGGGCAGACAGCTTAGCCAGCTCACCCTGCATCTGCTGTAACCTCTTCAACATAGGTCCCAGGTCCAGCTTACTTTTGGAGGGTGGTGGAGCAGAAACATCCACCTCATAGAGAGGCAAACCTGAAAAACCTTTCTCTGCAGGCTGGGCACTTGGTCGGATCATTATGTGAGGATCGCAGGCAGAATGACCCAGGGAGCAGTCAAAAATCCAAAGTAACAAAAAATGTTTATTTAACAAACAAAAAGAGGGCTGTCGTGGCAGCAAAACTCACAAAGACTCAGGAGGAACAGTCCCTAGGAACACAAATGACACCACACTAGCTGGGGTAAACAGCACAATGATCCGACAAGGCACAGAGGACAGAACACAGAATATAAAGGTGAAACTAATGACAATGAGAAACACCAGGAGGAGACAAAAGAGGAAACAGGTGAGACACCGAAACACTAGAAAAACAAGGAGAAAATAAACACAGAAATGACACTTATTTTTATACTTTTTGTAAAATAAATATACAATATACTATCTATATCTTGTCAGGGAGCATGAGCACAATTCAGCTTGGGGCCTGAGCCAACAGAGAGATTGGATTTCTGCTGAAATACCCATGTCACGTAAAAATGACAGCAGTGTAAAACTTTTTCTCCCAATCCACTCTAAAGTATTAGTGATCTGTTTTTAACGTTTGGACTTGCTATTGGGTCGTTCTAATCAGACTAATTTCTGAAAACTAAGGCCWCTTAAAGTTATCACATCTTTTCTACAAATAAGAACAGCTGGCATATTCCTTTAAAATCCAAACATGTCTGAATGAAACAGTCAACAGTTTAGCTTAGCATACCTAGTTGGAATTTGTCATTTTGTACATAATCAAATGAAGCTGATCAAATTCTGTGTGCACATTAGTAAAACATTTTCATGTTTAATTTGTTTACTAAACTCAGTATTTATCAAACAGCAGTTGTAGTCATTTAATCAGGTTTGCTGCATAAGATGCAGAGTGCTAAAATTATTCCAAATAATTTAGTTCTTAGTCCATGTGGTCAAACAATTTTTACCTGAAACAAATGTTCATGTCATGACATGTATGTGTTTTTTGTTTTTTTTAATCTTTGGGTGATTGAAATGCAAAATACTTTTCCTTTTTTCTTTTGTCTTCAAAGTGCTTTGAGGTTTCAGTGGTCTCAGTTTTTACCCCCTCAAATCCCTGAAAGTCATGAGAAAACTGAATTGGAGTTTATCTTTACGTCAGAGGCTTTTCAAAACAAACTGTAATTCTAGAAAGCAAACACGTGAAAACTGGCTGTGCTTGTCAGGCTGTTTCAGGCACAGGATGCTTTAACGGGGCCTTGTTTGAAGTTTGTCTTTTGTGAAGAGCTGGTGTTTGGAGTTAAGAGCACACTTTCACCCAGGTTACTTCTGTAACAGCTTTTGATTCTGTGCCTTTGTTCTCCAATCAGAAACGTGTTTCAGTTTGAGTTTCATTAAAAGCATGTCCTGAAATTGGATCCACTTCTTTGTACACTCGCCGAACAGGAACTGGGTGCAACCTAACTGGAAGCAGATCATCCCGACCTTCATCAAACCAGGCTGCAGATGTTTTGTGCGTTTTAGTGTGGCTGCACCACTCTGCTGTTTGTGAGCGACATGCAGTATCTCTCTGTGTGTAACATGTGCATGTGAAACACTATAGCCCAACATGTCCGTCTCTTTGCCTTACAGCAACACATATTCACCGTGTATGACATCATTTACCCTTTAGACATTATAATGATTATTTCATTCTCTCCTTCTGCCAAGGAAACACCCTTGTCTGTAACACAGCAGCACACTTAGCCTATATTTTCCACAGGAAACAGGCTTGAAGTAACTCTATGCTGCCCGCTGAGCTAAAGAGGCCCTAGAACACATCTSACTGATTTTCATGTTAGCCTAAAGTTGATGCAAACATACTATGACAGGAAGCCTCTCATCCTTGTCAATGACTTTCACTCTTTTGACCTTTCATACCAAACGAGGTGTTAAAGATTCTGGGACTTGCAGCAAATCACTCCCATTTTGATCTCCCCCTATTCATCCCTTTACAGCAGGTGGAGGAATGTGTCTAAACCACTAACCCGGAGTTGTTAGATGTGGATATCTCAAGTCCCCTTTGTACACATCAGTACTGGCGCTTCTCAGTCAGGCCTCATGGGAAAGAGAAAGTGAGCAGAGAAATGTCTTCACAGTGCATGTAGAGAAGAGCATCCAGATGTGACATGTCAGCATCAACAACAATCAATGACAAGGTGGGGATATTGAGAGGGTGGGGGTCCACTGACCGACAGGCTCAAGACATGAGTTAAAACATCACTTCAGGAGAGAGAAAAATATCTTCCCCTTCAAAATTTTGAGACAAATCAAAGGTTTACAGTTTTATTCAGGATTTAATCTATCAAGATGAGATCAATTAAAACTTTTGTTTAGACTTATTTAGACTTATCCTTATTAAGGACTCTGGCAAAAATGACGTCAATGACTGAGAACGTCACCCACCCAATGCATGGAACTGTGGCTGATCTGCAGAGCTCCTTCAGTGACAGACCGTTGCATCCTAAATGCACAAAGGAGCGTTACTGCAGATCATTCCTCCCATGAGCTGTTAGACTCTACAACTATCACTGCTCTCAACAATCTCCATAAGCATTCATTTTCAATTGTTTTAATAATCTTTTCCTGTTAAATAAATATATCAAATCAAATCAAATCATGTTTGTGTTTGCACATCAAACAACTCTACCTCTCAATTATTACATGAATCATAACCAGTGGAAATTGTACATTGTTTTTCTGGTACTGGAACACTAACTTCATGACTGAGTTTGACTCAATTTGCACATCCCCTCAGATCATGAGTCTGTTAGGACTGTTTTTCCCGTAATTTTGTATTTTCTGCACAGTATCTTGTTTTCATTTTTATTTTTATCTTATTTCATCTTGATAGTCCGGTACAGTAATTATTAATTTTTATTTTGATTTTGATCTAGGTTTATTTTTATTGTTACTATCTTTAATTCTATTATTATTGCTACAGTTGATAATGTCACATAGCAATATGCTGTTTCTGTGGATTGATGTATGTATCTGCTGCTGGTATTACACCTGAATTTCTCCACATGGGACAGTAAAGGCTGTTTCTATTTCTTCTATTTCTATTGCTATTTGAACTACTGAATTTTTTTTACAAAATAAATAAATAAATTCAATATTGCAGATTCTTGAAACTGTTTGGAGTTAGTCATCGTTGATATTGTTTTATTTGTGTTTTTGTTATATTGTTCTTGCCTTTTGCACATATGATCTTGTAGGGGAATTAAATTATTATTGTAAACTGTTACAGTTTTATTTTGTTGTAGTTAGTTCATACAAAACATTTTATTAACCTAAATTCATTGTCCTGTGTTTTATCATAATTGACTAACTAAAAGCAAAATCACAAATTTATTCAATGAACATGACATGTCAAGTAAAAAGTACTGGTATTAATATTCATACTGGCAATACTAGCCCTGCTCTTACATGGTATTGAATCAATACCAACAGGATTGTGAGGATGTATTATCAAGTTCTTACTGACTCTAATATGTCAGAACCAGATCAAGAGTGCGATGAAGGGAGTGAGTAGATCTGTAGATATTTTGAGTAAAACCAATTGACTCTATTAAATTACTAAAAGCTATGTTTCACTTTCATCATCTACATGAATATTAAAACTGTTATAATTTTATCAGTATTTACTAATAAATCAGTCAAAAAAAWTTGAGAATCCAGATAAAACCTGAGAGTAAGGGCCTGGTGGATGGTAACTAACAACAAGTAACAGAGATTTTACATGAGAAATACTGAGGGTCAAAGACTCAAATGAATTATAACTAATATTTGATTGAGCATTAATTAATAATTCTGACTTATAAACTGCAGCTACTCCTCCACTTCAACATTTTGTTCTAGCAACATGACAATTTAAATAATTAGCAGGAGTGGATTCATTTATACTAACAAAATCCTCCTGTTGTAACCAGGTTTCAGTAAGACAGAATAAATCAATATGATGATCAGTTATCAGATCATTAACTAACAGAGACTTAGAGAAACGAGATCTGACGTTTAATAAGCCACACCTAATAGTTTTATTGTTTTGTTCTGGGAAAGTAACTGTGTTTATTTTATAAGATTTTTATCATTTATTTTTCTGGAGTTGTTTTTTTGTTTATTTAATTTAGTCCATGAAAAAGTCCCAGAACACATAACAAAACATTAAAACCACAGCTGATCATAAACTCAAAAAACCACCAAAAACTAACCAAAACACACAAAAATCTAACATGAGGATTTCAGAGAATCTGATTTTTGTCAGGTGATGCCAGATGTTTATTGTTGATGATCATTGGGATTTCCTTTATATGCTGCATTTTTCTGTCTGCGAATCAGTCATGTTTTTTCCCCTGTGCACCTTCCTGTTAYTGTAAGTAGGTTTTGGTTGCCTTGTCAGCAACATGCTTATGTTGCTGACAAGGCAACATAAGGCAAGACAAGGCAAGGCAAGACAATTATGTTTGAATAAATAATTTAGCTTCATATTTCTGAGTTCCTCGTGATTTGTCTGCAATTGGTTTTCAATTCAGCCCTCAACCAGGACAAGTGTGAAGTTCATGTGAAAAAATCCATAAGTGAACAAAGGTAAATTTCAAACATGTTTCTCAAAAATGAATAGGCAATTGTAACATTACTATAACTGTAATGTTTAACAATACAATGATGAATAACTGTTCAACTCAGCCTTAAATATGAATGAGAGTAATCAGTGATCATTGCTGCAAGTCTGATGCTGTCAGAGCCACACAGGAACCTCCTACAATGAATCGGTTAGCAGTGAAACAAATCCTGACATAAATCTATGGTTTTCTTTTCCACAGTTTAGTTTTTCAGATTATTAGCGGTGTAACATCCACATTAATATATTGAATAAATGGTCAATGATTAAATTACATCACAGCATAACAAAAACAGCTGTCCATCTAATCATTTAATGCCCATCAAACACAATCATTTACTAAGTGATTGTGTTAGATGGAAATATGATATTGCATCATTTTGATGGCAGACTTGTGAATTGAAATAAAATCACATCATGAAAGTATTTGTGCTATTGAGAAACATTGTATCGTCGTCCAAACAAATCAAAATAATATTGTATTGATAAAGCTGGTGATTTACACCACTTATTATCTCCACTCAGACTATTGTAAAAGCACTAATCACACGACTACGTCCAATTAATACCCATGTGTGTACAAACTTTGGTAGCAGGCTTTATTGGTTTCAATCAGATTGAGTGAATTAGCTGTGTTTAACATTAAAGAAATTCTGGAAAATGGTATTAAATTCCACCGGGAGGACCACAAAACACTGAGCTACGGTCCTTGTAACAGTGACTCAGGATGCAGCCATCAGCCCCACATGGAAGGAGTAATTTCTTTTGTCACTTTTCCCAACTTACGCTGCTAGCTAAACGCTGGATTTGACCATTGGGACAAGCAGAAATTGAACTGAAAAAAGTGCAACCATGGGCTTATTAAGTTTACTCCAAATATTTTATGAGGTAAAAGACCAAACACAGGACCACCCTATCCCTGCACAAGTCCGGTAAAAACACCAACTTTTTTATCAATTCTGTTCGTTTTCCAAGTCCGTCGAAGACCTTGACACTTCAGCCAACTTGGACATGTCCGGTATTTCCTGGAGTTGGATGTGTCTAAATTTGTTCTATAGCTTCTGTTACATATTAACACAGAGTTGCAGTAGAATCTATCCCAATTCAACAATCATTTCAAAGAGTGGCAGATAATATATGCAAATGATATGTGTGACATCATGAGTGGAAATCACTGCTCGAGCTTTTTCTAATAAAATACTTAGTTGACATTTGATTGTGTTAAACACTAATTTAAACTCTCTAAAATGTTCAAATATATTGCAAACAAACTTTTCTCACTTTTATATTTTTGACCCACAAATTTTACACCAAAAAACATCATTTTTGTCTTGTTTTTCATCCAGTGTGTTTCACTTCTAAGACATCCTTACATCTCAAGCCTCCGTTTTATTTTAGCTCAAAATACAGTATCTGTCAAAATTAAACAAAGTCTCTTTTAACTTGACATGTCTTACATAAAACACAGCAGAAACAAACATTCAGAGTCCTTTGCTACTCATTGTTCAATAATTTTTAAGATATACACTCACCAGCCACTTTATTAGGTACACCTGTCCAACTGCTCGTTAACACTTAATTTCTAATCAGCCAATCACATGGCGGCAACTCAGTGCATTTAGGCATGTAGATATGGTCAAGACAATCTCCTGCAGTTCAAACCGAGCATCAGTATGGGGAAGAAAGGTGATTTGAGTGCCTTTGAACGTGGCATGGTTGTTGGTGCCAGAAGGGCTGGTCTGAGTATTTCAGAAACTGCTGATCTACTGGGATTTTCAYGCACAACCATCTCTAGGGTTTACAGAGAATGGTCCRAAAAAGAAAAAACATCCAGTGAGCGGCAGTCCTGTGGGCGGAAATGCCTTGTTGATGCCAGAGGTCAGAGGAGAATGGGCAGACTGGTTCGAGCTGATAGAAAGGTAACAGTGACTCAAATAACCACCCGTTACAACCGAGGTAGGCAGACGAGCATCTCTGAACACTCAGTACGTCGAACTTTGAGGTAGATGGGCTTCAGCAGCAGAAGACCACACCGGGTGCCACTCCTTTCAGCTAAGAAYRGGAAACTGAGGCTACAATTTGCACAAGCTCATCGAAATTGGACAAGAGAAGATTGGAAAAACGTTGYCTGGTCTGATGAGTCTCGATTTCTGCTGCGACATTCGGATGGTAGGGTCAGAATTTGGCGTCAACAACATGAAAGCATGGATCCATCCTGCCTTGTATCAACGGTTCAGGCTGGTGGTGGTGGTGTCATGGTGTGGGGAATCTTTTCTTGGCACTCTTTGGGCCCCTTGGTACCAATTGAGCATCGTTGCAACGCCACAGCCTACCTGAGTATTGTTGCTGACCATGTCCATCCCTTTATGACCACAATGTACCCAACATCTGATGGCTACTTTCAGCAGGATAATGCRCCATGTCATAAAGCTGGAATCATCTCAGACTGGTTTCTTGAACATGACAATGAGTTCACTGTACTCAAATGGCCTCCACAGTCACCAGATCTCAATCCAATAGAGCATCTTTGGGATGTGGTGGAACGGGAGATTCGCATCATGGATGTGCAGCCGACAAATCTGCGGCAACTGTGTGATGCCATCATGTCAATATGGACCAAAATCTCTGAGGAATGCTTCCAGCACCTTGTTGAATCTATGCCACGAAGAATTGAGGCAGTTCTGAAGGCAAAAGGGGGTCCAACCCGTTACTAGCATGGTGCACCTAATAAAGTGGTCGGTGAGTGTATCTTCTGGTTTTGCATAGCAACTGGTTTTTGTTAACCACAAGCTTATCGGAGGCCATGTGGGTCATTGTGACCCACAATGAGTGAGAGACACAAATAAACTGCCCGGCCAAAACAAAGTGTCCACCTGGATGTAACTAAGGTCTGTGATGTGGAGTTGCTGCAGGTGGTCAGGTCCAGGTTCAGCAACAGTCTGTGCTCAAAGAATGAGGTCAGCTGACTACCTGAATATACTGAATGACCAGGTTATTCCATCAATGGATTGTTTCTTCCCTGATGGCATGGCCATATTCCAAGATGACAATGCCAGGATTCATGGGGCTCTTATTGTGAAAGAGTGGTTCAGGGAGCATGAGACATCATTTTCACACATGGATTGGCTCCACAGAGTCCACTGAGAATCTTTGGGATGTGCTGGAGAAGGTCAGACTCTACCATCATCAATGAAAGATCTTGATGTGACATTAATGCAACACTGGATGGAAATAAATCTACTGGCATTGTAGAAGTTTATCCAAACAATGCCACAGAGAATGTGTGCCGTAATCAAAGCTAAAGGTCCAACCAAATATTAGTGTGACCCTTTTTATTGGTGGTGACTTTTTTTTGGCCAGGCAGTGTGGTAACAGATGTGATCGTAAAAATCCACTGGCAAAAGCTTTAACATTTCCTTTGATCTTTTCCTTTACATATCTTATAGAGTTTATACATAAAAAATAAGGCATTTTTAAAATTGCTTAGATTTTAACAAAATTAAGTTTGAATTTTGTGTATCAGCTGCAATGGTATCATTAAAAATGCCTTCAGAGGTTTTTGTTTTTTCCTTCTGTGACTGTTCCCAAGTTGAGATGCTGGTGTGTGGTTCAGACACATGGACCAGGAGGAAACCCAGGTGAACAAGTTGTCACTAATAAATTCCTAATGGCAAGAAACCCACATTCAGTCTAGCACATGTGGAGGAAGGGCCCTTCTCCTGGCGAATCGTTAACTCAGAGGTACGGCTTAGGCCACAGTGGAGATCCGATCAGACCCACGGTTTCCTGCTGGGCACAAAGTCGCTCTCACGAGCCAGATGTCAGCCAGATGCTGCTGGCCTCACTCCCCTTCAAAGAAACAATTAGAAACAATTATCGCAACATAGAAATGAATTTCATCCATGATTAAAATGTTTGGGGCAGGGGGTAAGCAGACCCCCCTCATCCAGGTGGTTGTAATCTAGATGGCAGTCGCAGTGGGGCTTCGTTCAAAAAGGACAAAAAAAAAAAAAGAAAAACCTGCTGAGCTGTTTATTCAGGCAATTGTAAGTCTGGACGAGTGCTCTTGCTCTCCCCCCTCTCCTCCCTGCATGTTCACCCTGCTACAGTGAAGGCATCTGTCCCTTAATACCAGTTTAATGAAGGCCATTCTTTTTAATAGAGCCTCATTTGAAACTGCAGCAATTAAAGCTCGCGGTGCACTTGACTGGGAGCTTGTTGAGACAGTGTGAGTTCTAGTTCTTCAAATAAACAGTGCCCCTCTGGAAGGCTGTGTGTGTGCGCTGTGGAAACAGGAGAAGGCAGTTCAGCTCGGAGGAGAGATCAAAACCATGTCCAGGAGATGAAAACCACATTTAGTTAAGTGGTGAGAGGGATGACAGGTGGCTCCGGTGTGCTCCGAGTGTAACAGAACAATCAGGAACAATCAAGTCTGAAAGGTTGAGAACACGACAAGGAACTGTGGAGTGATACAATGAGATGCTGATGTCAAGTGTTTGTCAGGCTGCGACTGGAACCCGCTCTCCTCGATGAAGGATCAAGCTCAGCGTAAGTGTCTGTGAGTGTGAGCTGTCGTGTGTTTCTCTGGCATCATGCAGGGAGAACAGGGATGATGGTGTGTGTGTGTGTGTGTGTGTGAACGCTGAGGCAGAAGATGAAGACCTTTAAAGACATCACCAGGATGATCAAGGTCTTCTAAAAAAGAGCGGTCGATCCCAAAGCGACATGCAGAGAAGAACATGATAGTGATGCATTTTGATTCCCAGATGAAGAATGTGATGAGGCAGCTAAATATGTAGCTGTCAGACTGTCTCAGGTCCCAGAGGATTACTGAGGTCCTGATATGTCACACACTTTGATACATTCCACCAAGGTTAATACAGGCAAGATGTACAATAATTGTTGYTTTTATCCATTAGCTGGATGCTGGTGTCAAACAAAATATAAACTCAGAATGTAAATACGCTAAGAAAAAATACACCATATCTACTCAATAAAAATGAGGCAACAGATTACAAGAAATATTATTAATTAAACTTTAYAATGTTTGGAATTGAGTAAATATTAATTAAATGGAACTCTTAATAGTTATTCGTTTAATATAAAAAGATTTGAATAGAAAACAGTGTAAAATTAATTAAAACCTACACAAAAATATTGAGTGGAATTAAAAACAATAAACTTACCAATGTGTAAATAGTACTGATAAAAATGAGTTAATTCTTTTTTTAAGCCAGTAACAGTCATATTTTTGGTCTGTGGGAGGAAGACAGAGTGGCCAGAGAGAACCCACGCATGCATGGACAGAACATGCAAACTCTACCCAGAAAKGTTCTCAGGCTGGGATTTGAACCGTCAACCTCCTTGCTGAAAGGCATCAGCTCTACCAACTGAGCCACATGCCACCAAAGTACAATGGAACTGACCAAAAATCACCTACATTAATTTGAACATTGATTTGAACTTTATCAATAAAATAAATTGAATATAAATATTCTTATTTCTTACAAATAACTTGTCCATTATATAT
>NW_013952658.1:846519-847890 GCF_001266775.1 Austrofundulus limnaeus
GTTACATTTTGATATATGATCAATGGAAGAAATTTTTTGTCATCTCTCCTCAAATGTCTAGTGGCTGGCAGTTCACATTTTTCAAAAAGGAAAGAGAAAGTGCACTTTGACAGGAAGTGCTATTCAAATTAAAATTACCTGATTACATTAATTTGAAATCACTCAATATTCTGTTTATTCAGAATTAGATAAACATAATGTTTATGTTTTATTTAACTACAATGACTGGATTTTACTCCACACATTTTTACTTTAAATTTAATTAAATTGTTGCCTCAAAATCAAAAACACAATTATATTGAATACATTTTACATAATATATTAATTAAAATGTACATAGCCACAGAATCATTTCTTTCAGTGGACCAAGGCAGGGGGTGAGGTGAGGTGGGGTGGCAGGTTCACAAATCCTACAACTCAGGTAAATTGAAACCTACTTCTCAGGCATGTGCCTAAATCTATCCCTGGAAAATTTATGTGCACATTTATCAGATCAGAAAGATCCATCTTTCTAGGTATGGCGTCTTCCCAGCATGCTCTGCTGCTTCCTGGCGTCAGATGGTTTAATGTTGATGTATGACCTGTGAAGAGGAGCCTGGTTTTATCTCCTGCTCCGTGACACATTGGGACGGTTGTTTTATCATCCCGTTCARAGGCAGCAGAGATGCACACCGCCCGCTCCCTCCGCCCCTCTGCCAGCCTGCTGAGGACCTGATGAAAGCATCGGACCACCTTCCCCTGAAGACAAACATCCATCAGAAAGGGCAATGTGTCAAACGATGAGGGCAGTGTGGAGTCATTCGCAGGACGAGGGAAGGGTAATGTTGTCGATGATGGTTGACAACCTTTCATTTTTGTGTATTTGTGTATATGAAGGACATTCAGTGAGTTCAATTTGATTCTTAGTGAAAATGTACGTTCTTTCTTTTATGTCTCCAATTAGTCACCAACAGTGCAGCCCATTGACAAACAGGCTTTAACATGTATGAACATAGTGTGTGTAATCCAAAGGTTAATTAGTGAGTTTGTAAATTTGTATTAGTTTCATTTTAGTCTTAGCCAAGCTAGTGTTTCACTTGTCATCTTAGTATATTTCTCCAAACCATAGGTRCCAAAAGCATTTACAGTGACCATGGTGAAGTGGAATATTATACATACTTAAAAAATACTTTTTTGCAAGTAGAAGTATCAATACAACCATTTTATTCAAGTAAAAATGTAACAGTAGTGGTTTTAAAACTACCTAAAGTACATGACTTAGAGTATTGTAAGGAAAAACAGGCCATTAAGAAAAAAGCTAAGGTCTCAACACACACACACACACACACACACACACACACACATATACACACACACACACCTACCCACACG
>NW_013952658.1:848890-850213 GCF_001266775.1 Austrofundulus limnaeus
CTAACCTCACAGGTACCTACCTGACCCTAAAACTAACCTAAACTCAATTCACACCTTGGTCCTAAACCCAACACCCAACCCACCAATGGCATTTAAAGACTCGACTTTTGTCCCCAAATGCACCAGTTGTCCCCAAATGTAGGCGCTTTGTCTTGAAATTTCCCCCAAATGTCAACCCCCCACCCCACCCCCACACAATAATTTAAATTATTGATAATGTTGAACAATTTGGGATTCATTAGGCAACCTGTTTGAGCAACACATTTATGACATTCCACAACAAAACTAGGAATGTCTCTCCACGGTTGTTTTGAGTCATTTACAGAATATGAACGTATTGGCTAGCCACCAATGTAAAACACATGAAAATAAAATTAAAAAATGAATGAATGCATGAATGAATGAATGAATGAATGAATGAATGAATGAATGAATGAATGAATGAATGGATGGCACTTTGCAAAGAATATTAGGGAGAAAATAGGTCTCAAAAATTAAAAAGTACTACCTGGGGCGTTAACACTGGCTGTTCATTACCATTAATCTGCATTAGCCCCAAGTGTCAACACAGGTGGTTTATCTAGTTAGAAAGATAGTATTTTAGAAGTTTCAGCTTTTGTCCCCTTTCCCAATAAGGCTGTGAGCTTGTCTGATGAGCTTTGTCATGGAGACATCTATGAACCCTGAACATGGATTGAGGGAGAGAAACAGAGGCCTCTGTTCTGGAGCAGTGCGTTCTCAGTCCATATTTGTTTAAAAACAGAACAAAACAGCAGTACTAACTGTAACCGTGCTTTTCTTTCAAACCTGCAGCTTACTGACCAAAACACATTGCAAAGGTGTGTGAAAAATCCAGAGAAGAACCGACCAAAGCCAGAACGTTAATCAGTTGTGTGTCTCCCCTCCGCTTAACACTAAATCCATCTGGCTCATATTTAAGAAAAAACACACAGTTTACCATTTTAACCCCACCAAAGACTTCTATTAAAAGTTTGGGGTGGGTTCTCCACAATTTCATCTAGTATATCTCGCAAAAAATTTAAAATTACTATTTTCTCAGAAACTGATGTTTTTTTTTTTTTTTTTTTTTTTTTTTTTTTTTGAGTGACTTGTTCCTACTTTTGCCATGGCTTGTCACATATACCTATACCAGAGTAATCTTTATACTAAGCTACTTTTGTCTGATACATCCTGCTGGAGTGTGATGTGATTTGTGTAATACGGGTGTGATGGATCATGTTTACATCATACCAGGGCTATTCAACTAAATTTCTTCAGGGGCCACAGTTACTGCAGGTCAACAGCTGAGGGGCCGAACATCCA
>NW_013952658.1:852903-853213 GCF_001266775.1 Austrofundulus limnaeus
ACACGGTTTTAATCCAAGGTTAATAGTTATGTTTAATGTCTGCTCAAGTGTTTTTATTTCTTTCTTTTCTTTCCTTTTGGTTTTGTTTCTGACAGCAGAAAAAAAAATATGTTGTATGTGGAAAACACATGTACAGAGCTTTTCTTTCCTTTTGGTTTTGTTTCTGACAGCAGAAAAAAAAATATGTTGTATGTGGAAAACACATGTACAGAGTTTTTGTTTCCTTTTTGCTCTGCCTGGAGTCAATTCTGGTTTTGTTTTGGTTAGTAATTTACAGGCTCACTTTCTAGGTCACCTAAAATCAGCTTGT
>NW_013952658.1:854213-854429 GCF_001266775.1 Austrofundulus limnaeus
TTTCCTTTTTGCTCTGCCTGGAGTCAATTTTAGTTTTGTTTTGTTTTGGTTAGTTATTTACAGGCTCACTTTCTTATTCAGCCCGTCCAGGACCAAGTTTATACTCTCCTCCCCCTGTACAAAGACCATTATGGCAATATAGATGTAGATTCTGACACTGACTATTTCCTCGATCTTGTAGATGGTAACTACAGCTGTTAGCCCACTGTTTGATGT
>NW_013952659.1:0-1311 GCF_001266775.1 Austrofundulus limnaeus
TTTTTTTTGAGCAGTAGTTTTCCCTTTTTTTTGAACAAAGATATTTCTTGGCCAGGCAGCTCAGTGCAGGATAGACAACTTCATGTTCCTTCCACCATTTGAGAGGGTCAGCATCACTTTCTACACAAACTGAAAACAGATAGCTAGAAAGTTCACTTTCTATTGCCTCCCTCTGTGTGAAAGTGGTACTCGTAGTTGTGTTGTGCTGGAAGAAACTTGCCAGAGATTTCTTCTTTTTTGCTGGGGCTGCTGCCACTGCTGCTTCTTGTAGATCTGCAGATTCATGCGCAGTGGAGGAATGCAGGTCAGATGAACAGCTGTCATTATACCTGAGCAGAGACTCTGCCTCAGAGATAACTTTATGTTTTAGTGCATCCATTTTCTCACTCGGGATGTATTTGGCCTTGAAGCGTGGATCGACAAAAGAAGCAGTGTCCAGCAGGTCACTGGTGGGTGGGTCTGCAAATTTGTTGTTGAGGTAYTCCACAATGCTGGTCTTGATGGATTTACAGAGAGCACTCTCCCCCTCTGCAGGTGCCAGAAGAATTTTGTTAAGAAGATGTAGCACCGGCCTGACATAAGACAGGGTCACGTAGTCTTCACCTGAAAGAGCATCAGTGAAATCCTGTAGAGGTTTCAGGGGTTTCTGAACTGCTTCAAGAACCTCCATGTCTTGCCAAGTAGGAACAAGAGGCCTGGTTTTCATGTCAGCAGAAAGCACTTTGGAAAGGGCTCTTTCCTGCTCTAGAACCCTATCAATCATCAGCAGCCTTGATCCCTAGCGTGTGGCTGTCTCTGTGATGAGCTGGTGACTTGGAAGACCTAGTTGGATTTGCACTTCAGCCAGGTCTCTTCTTTTCTTCCAGCTGTAGGAGAAGCTGCTGATGACTTTCTTACACAGAGAAATGGCTCGGGTGACACGGGCATCATCCATACCATGTCCTGTAACACACACACACACACACACACACACACACACACACACACACACACACACACACAAAGTTACTTTCGTTTTTATGTAAGGAAGCAGATCTACCAAAGGCTAATTAAAATCTGCCTCATTTTAGTAGATATGTAGGATATTAAGTTCCATTTGAAAACTGTTAAAACCTGGGTTTAGTTAAGCTATTCCTGTAAGATCACCAGTAAATGAGTGGACAAGATTTTACTTTTTAAATCTGTTAATTTGACACTTTCACTTTAATATAAGTACACAGTTTAGTTTTTGTAACAAAGTGTTAAATTTTGTGGTGTGGTACAGCTTTTATTTATAACTGTAGTGGTCAATCTGAAAATAATTATTTTAAA
>NW_013952659.1:2311-7519 GCF_001266775.1 Austrofundulus limnaeus
ATTTTATTTAGCCATGTATTTACTTTTTCAAGCCATTTATATATTTCTACATTTATTTCCCATTATGATAGGTTCGGTCCTCCATAGAACTATGTCAAAATGCTGCAAAATAGACACTGATAAAAGGGTGAGGTCAGTGGCGCCTGCAAGTGTACGGCTGTATACACTGTGCGTACCTTGAGATTTTCCATTGAGTTACAAAAAAATGTTTTTATAAGCATTTGTCTTTTTAATGATTTTCACTTTTTATTACAAAAATGGTGGACAAAATAAAATAAGAGTGTCTTTTGTCAGAACTTCATGTACATTCATCTGTGTGCGTCTGGGGGTGGGCACATGCATCCGAAACTAAAGTGGTTAGTTTTTGTTTTATTTTGCGGCTGCCTGGGCACTTTGACTGTGCACATTGAAGCTAACTAAACATGAGTGAGCGGACTTTTAAACAGTTAAATCTTGTGGAAACGTCATCATTTTGCCTCGTCCTGTGGATGTAACTGAAAGCAACCTGAGCCAGGAAATCTCTCCTCCAGCGGACACAACTACCTTCTCTCTGCCTTCACCTCGGCACCTCGGCTTCACCCCGCACCTCTCCCCCAGGAGCCCAGCTCAGCAGACCTAACCGCTAAGACAAAAGAGCCGCAGTTAGCTCATTATGATGTTTTTCTTTTTTTGGGAAGGTGAACAGGCTTACTTGTTCACTGGGATAATTAGAACACCCAGCTGCGACACAACGTGTCGGCATGTTATCAGGTGTATCAAGTGTTCAATTTTGTGGTGTAGTTCAGCTTTCATTTATAACAGTGTAGTGGTCAATCTGAAAATAAGTATTTTAAATTGTTATTTAAGATTTTGCTAAGCATTACTGACATGTTATCTTTTCTTATTTATTTTATTTTTTTTACTTTATTCTTATTTAAAATCAAGTAATTCAAGATTAAAATTTGCACTCACCAATAGCCAGATGGTCTGTGTCCAAAACACTTCATCCTCTGCCATTTATTTAGCTGCACCACCTTCACCACATTAGCCCCGTTGTCAATGGTTACAGCCACCAGTGCTGCCGGGTTGAGCTTCCAGCTAGTGAGGACATCCTGCAGGGCTTCAGCTATATGCTCTCTCCTGTGTGGTCTTGGTGGAAATAGTTGATCTGGAGACATGCACTTTTCAGTTCCCAGTCTTCAATGAAATGTATGGTCACACTCAAGTACGGCTCGCAGGTCCGTCTGGACCACATACCGGTGGTCAGTGCGAAGTGAGACAGTTTGGGAAGCTGGTTGACGAGACGCTCTCTAACTTCAGTGTACATTTGTGGAACAACTTCTCTGGCAAAATAATTCCTACTCGGTAACTCGTATCTTCTGTCAAGGACCTTTAGCAGCTGTATAAAGCCATCTTGTTCCACAGTTGAGAGCAGGACCATGTCTTTAGCGATATGATGTGCCACAGCCTTAGTAATCTTGTGCCACTTCTCACTTTTTTTTTCATAAGGCACTGCACAAGTATATGCGTTTTGTAACGTGGTTTGTTTCGGTGCAGGAGGCTGGGAAGAGTTCACAGTTTGAGCTGCAGHACGCAGTTTCACACACTCTTCGCATTTCTTTTTTATGGCGCTGTTTTAAATGGTGGAAAAGATTTGTAGTCCTCGAACTTTTTGTCGGAACTTGTTTTCGGCATTCTCTACAAAATACGTCTTTCTGCTGCTCATCTGTGATTTTGAATCAGAACCATCTCCAAATGAGTAAAGGGCTCGACACACGGGAGGCGACGCCGCTCGCTATCCATTCATTTCCTATGGAGCCTGTGCGGTGAAGCGACAATCGCTTGCCCTCCTCCAGCTAAGTGACCGGCGAAAATAGTGCATGTGAAATTTCGCCCTCGTACACGTAGACGTGCACACGTGAGCTTGCGACGCGACATATGAAAGTTGAAAATAGTTCAACTTTTGTTGCTGTCGCTTAGCGTACAACCAATCAGCGAGGGTTTCATTGACTGACCAATGAGAGGAGAGTATGCTACACACTGCCGTTAGCTAACACTTTCACCAAGKGATTACTAAAAAGCTTTGTGTGAATTTATTGACACCAGGGTGAAGTTTATGGTAAGTTTTTCCTCATAAAACAGTATCTTGATGTGTGTTTGTTTTTCAATATCATTAGCATCGCAAGATTTGTTTAATTTACACGTCCGTAATGCACATCCGCCTTCAGAGTCAAGAACCAATCAAATTTTGTGAAGACAAGCAATCTGAGAGCGTGATTCGCAACGCTGCGATCGCTATCCCGTCCCATGTGTCGGGTTTCACCCTGGCTGCGATGACAGCCGTTAATCGCTGTAGTTTGTCGCTGCCCTTGTGTCGAGCCCTTAAGCCATTGTTTTTCTTTTAGCTCACCAGGTGCTCTTCGATATCCTCTCCCGTGCTCTCACTCTCACCTTCCATCTTGTCGTGGCTGTTTACACATGCTAAGCTTCCTACTAGCTTAGCTAGCTGCCGGAAGGCGCCTAGGGGAGGGGTGATTTGTCTTCAGAGTGGGAAGGAGGAGGGGCCGTGGGAAGTTCAGCACAGACACAGAATTGGCGGATCTAAAATAATAATTAAAATGCAATGTAGACCATCTGAATATAAACGATATAGTCTCGTCTTGTATCTCTTTTGAAAAAATCTCAATAGTTTTAAAATCTCGAGATATCGCCCAGCCCTATACGGAGGGGCGCAAAAAATAGCTCTCAACTTGATTTGGCCTTATAAAAATAACTACATGCTGTGAAATTCTTGGAGGGGCGGGCCGTCTCGTTGGCGGGGGGGGGGGGGGGTGCCCCCTTTAATGGTAGGGGAAACTGGGTCTGGAACACGCTTGAATTTTGTTCATATCTGAAAAAAATTGGGTGAATGCCACAAATTCTCCTAAATCACTCATACGCACAACTTAAGAACAAATCTGTTCGTACGCACGGTTTTTGCATGAGGCACAATTTTCTTGCACCAGTTGTTGTTGATATGGTGGGGCGGCTGTGGTGGAGTCGTCCTGGAACAAGAAGGTCGCAGGTTCGGTCCCTGTCCAGCTGTCTCAGTCGTGTCCTTGGGCAAGACACTTCACCTGCCTTGCCTACTGATGGTGGTCAGAGGGTCCGGTGATGCCAGTGCACGGCAGCTGTGGCTACAGTGTAGTTTGCCATCCTCAGTGTGTGAATGGGTGAATGTAAGTGTAAAGCACTTTGGGGTCCGGAGGGACTTGATAAAGCGCTCTATAAGTTCAGTCCATTTACCATTTACCATATACAGTACACACAAACACCCACTTCTCTGCTCTTACCAGAGTCCATTGTCCTGTAGCCGTGCTGTGTTGTGTAGCCAGTTAGCCCAAAGGCCGAGTCGGGTATGCGTTTTTTGAGCCATGTTTCCATGATTGCCAGCACACAAGTGTCTTTAACGATGCCGGATGTTGTGATCTGGAGCCTTACTTTGTCTATTTTATTGACAAGGGATCCGGGGTTAGCAAGGATAAGACTGGGGAGCAGAGGTTTGTGAGGCTGCCTCCAAAGCCTAATCAGTACACGGCCCTGCAGCCTCGGTTCTGCTTCCTCTTTCTACGCTGCCTCCGCTGTCTGCTGCCGAGGATGAGAATCCATGTAGAGCCGGGAGTTCTCGTAATCTCCACTGTGATGTTGTGAGTGTGGGTGAATTCAGCTGTAATATAAGAAGCCACACAAATCACCAGCAGGTTAGAGCACTGAGCCACTGTGTTCCTGCGAGTCGCCAACTTGAAACTGACAGTCTGAACTAGGGGTGTAAGAAAATATCGATACACTGAAATATCGCAATATTTCATTTCCCCGATACTGTATCGATATTCTAAAGCCCTTTATCGATTTTTATTAAAGGAGACATATCATGCTAAATGCACTTTTTTTGCCTTTATAAACTATTTTTTATGCAATTATAGTGTCTAGGAGTGTAGAAAACATTAATTTATTCTGTTCTGTTACTGCAAAGATATTTTTATATATTTTTATGGGTCATATTTTTCAGTTTGTTCAAAATCTGCTGTTGCTTATTACGTTTCATTGCTTATTTCGTCACACTATTTCTTTTAGGAACTACCATATATGGTMATGTATTTCCTGCCAACTGGATTTCATAGTCCGCCATTTTTCCCCCCGCTGTATGATTTTGTAGTCCATAGCGTCATGCTGACTATGCAAGTCCAGAAGTCAAAATGTTCDGTTCTGGGTGTGTAAACCCACATTATTATCTACATAGACTACCAGCATCAGAGCAGAGCTTCTTTAAAGTGCCYGGTTAAGTTTCATTTTTCAAGGAAATGGACCCACAGCAGGGCAGAAAGTGCTTGCAGAAAACAGAGGAGGAATGTTACAAAAAGGGTGAGTTATGAACTGTAAATGTGTTTTAACTGTCTAATTTAGCTGTTTCTACCCTCTGTGTCGGAATATGAGTGGAGAAAAAACAGCTGTTTAAGTGTCTTTACCGAACTCAGCACCTTTTTACTTTCACTTTTGCCCTGCGCACTGTAATCAGCCTGTCCGTGTTGTTTTTCTTTTTAAAAATGCTGGAGCAGGATGAGTTATGAACTGTACATGTGTTTTAACTGTCTAATTTAGCTCTTTCTACCCTCTGTGTCGGAATACGAGGGGAGAAAAACAGCTGTTTAAGTTTCTTTACGAACGGGTGCCCAGCACCGTGTTAGTTTCACTTTAGCCCCGCGCTGTAATCAGCGTGTCTGCGTTGTTTTTAAATGCTGGAGCGTTTCAAAGTGTGATCTAAAGTTAACATCAGCTGTTTTAAATGTATTTTTTGACTGGTGTTAAAAACGGGAGAAGCAGAATGAGGCAGAGAAGCTGTAAGCGCTGTGTGTGATAAGTCCTCATAAGGATAGCAAGATGGATGTGTGCCTCTCCTTTTTTTTCGCTGTGTTGCTGTGTTTGCATCAAAAAAGCTGGGAACATAGTCATTTTATRTAACAAAATATATTAATCTTATTAATATACAGATAAAAACAGAATATTTAGCACTAGATATAGGCCTGTCACGATAACAAATTTTGCTGGGCGATTAATTGTCTCAAAATTTATTGCGATAAGCGATAATATTGCCTGGTGACCGTTTTACAACTAATAATTATAAAAGCGTAATGTGTAAGTGTAATAAATCAATAAACTTTCATTTTTAAAAGAATGTTTAACAAAGTGGAC
>NW_013952659.1:8662-9919 GCF_001266775.1 Austrofundulus limnaeus
TGCAGGACAAGATGACTCAGTGTGATGAGGTTGCATATTTGTGACCCATCATATCAAAATGAGGATTAAGTCGAATTTGGTCAAAATTACCTAATTACATTATCAGATTCTTTGCTTTAAAAGCTACATTTTGATACCTGGATCATTCTGATATCATAATTAAATCCATATATATGACTTCATTTGTCTTGTTGGTTACAATAATACAAAAATATTTTGTCTGAATCCTAATTTGATGTAATTTTAATGAGGAATTCTTGATGTCCTTTTAAAGAGGAAACCTCAAATTATATTTGAATATTGAGATTTCCCAGTTAAAAAAAAACAAAACTTTGCTAACTCACAGGAAAAATCTTAAAAATTTAAGGCATTTTTCCTCAAAATCTGATTTTTTGTTGCTACTGCTCAAAATAGTGCTTCACAATTTTGTTTTATGATTATATTTCAGACAGTTCATTCAACTGATACATTGATAAGGCTTTTATTCATTATATTTGACAAAATGCAATTTTTGTTAACATTTTAGTCAAAACACTATATTTGCCTGTTTCTCCATTCACCAATTTTGGACTTAATCCTCGTTTCTATGTGTTGGGTAACATTTCATTCTGCAAAAAAATTCAGGATTTTTTACTGTGTTCTGTGTACTTTTAAACTTCAATTTTTGTCATAAAAACATTTCACTACAAGTTGAACTTTGTGTATGTGATAAATTTATTTGATTTGATTGCTCCCATTTTTATCATCTGTTGCTAACATACAGTATTTTATGAAGGCAATGCATTCCACATACAGAAAAAGCTATTGAACATATATAATTTTGCATTTTAGGTAAAAATGATTTTTATCAAAACCATGAATGTAATTTGACACTTTTTTATTGTTTGTCAAGGAGTAATAAATTACATAAATTCTTACATTCAATGTTGTCAGTACATCATCATGTCACTTTCCAATTAGTGTTTTCTGGAGAAGGAAAAGTGGCTGAATRTGTGCTTTGCTAACACCATCTCTGAAGTCTTTGTGTGAAAGATGATGAGGTGTGTTTGGGAGTACTTCTGTCATTAAAGCCCTGGAGTTAGAGTTGAAATGATGCTCTGCCTTGTGGCGTTTGAAATTTTTCTGGCTTAGACGTTTGGGTTCCAGGTTCTTTGCTGTCCCACAGACCTGTGACATTTGCTTTTTGTACATTTCAAACTAACAGTCAAGCACAAAAATCAATTTATTTAAAATAATTTCACATCTGTATAGTGAGTG
>NW_013952659.1:10962-17498 GCF_001266775.1 Austrofundulus limnaeus
ACGTTGAACAGTTACTGAGTTATAAGCATTTTTGCATGTCCAGACCCCCTTTTTCAGATAAATTGGGGGTCTGGGGAGTGGGGGGCACTGTTTGGTAGGCCTGATGGATAGAGCTTCATCAGAGCTAAACAATAAAAGAAATCTGAAGCTTCTATGTTGAACGGTTTCTGATTTATAAGCATTTTTGCATGTCCAGACCCCTTTTTTCCGATAAATTGGGGGTCTGGGGTGGGGGGGGGGCACTGATTGGTGGGCCTGATGGATAGCCCCTCATCAGCGATAAACAACAAAAACAAATCTGAAGGTCCTATGTTTAATAGTTTTTGAGCTATAACCATTTTTGCATGCCCAGATACCCCTTTTTTCAACTAAATTGGGGGTCCGGGGGGTGGGGGGCACTGGTTGGTGGGCCTGATGGATAGAGCTTCATCAGAGCTAAACAATAAAAGAAATCTGAAGCTTCTATGTTGAACAGTTTCTGAGTTATAAGCATTTTTGCATGACCAGACACCCCCTCTTTGAAAAGAGCCCCCTCCTCAAATATGGGGTTTATCAAAAAACCGTTGGCTGATGCAGTGTAGGTCAGACTCATCTACAGTCCTACCAAATTTCATGTTGATCGTAGCAGCCGGTTTTGTGCTACGCTTGACCAAAAATCACTGGGAACAAAAACAGTACGAAAACAATATGACTCCCGCTTACACTTCGCGTGCGAGGGTCAGAATAAGATTAAACAAAGCAGGCAGAAACACAGACTAAAAAGTAAGTCTCAGACAAACAGTTGCTGTAAGTTATTCTTGAACTGTAAATGCCAGAAGCGAAATTTTATGTTTCTACAGTGTTTCTTGTATGAGATATGACAAGGTAACGGTAGGGTTGGGCAACATTGGCAAAAACAATCACGATTTACTGCTGCATTTATCTGATAGTAATTAATAGATGACAATTGCACTTGCAAGTTTTTGACTCTAGATTTGTTATTTTGTGTTAAATTAGAATTTCAAATCATTGGTCAAACGAACTTTTTGATTTTTACAGGTTAAAAAAGTAAGCTGTAAAATGAAACCAACCTTTACCACAATTTAGAGTGGTAGCATATCTTTAGTAACGCAATATGCAGACTGCATTATTGGCCCAGCTTATTTGGCCACATGTAAGGGACAGACTGACCGAGTGCAAAATGGATTCTAGGTTGAGTAGATTTGTTTCCACCATTTGCTGGAGGAGAGTTTGTTGTAGCTGATTTTGCCTCAGTTCGCATATTCAGGCTTTCCTTGTACTGCGGTTTACGACAGCATTTCAAGTGATTAAACAAGTTTGCAATATTAGCATTAGCTGATCCATGCCACCTTTCAACACTGGGCTCACATCATGCTTGATAGTGAGAGTACATCACACACAAGTGTATGTCATCATCAAGCGGCAGTAATCACAAAGTGGCAAATATTAATCGGTGACCGTTTTTATGACGGTTAGTTGCACATGATACAATTTTGCCCAACCCTAGTTAGCACTACCAGCATTTTAGGGGATTTGAAAGACAACCAATAGTCTTATAGTAGTGACAGAAATATTGGATGAAAGAAAATAAAAATCATTCAGTTTTAATAAAATTTGTTGGCTTAAGAAGTGTTTGCAAATTTTAGAAAAATACTCAAAAGAAAGGGTCAGTCTGTTGAAAAATCTAATGAAAACCCAAAAAACGTAAAACTTACTGTGGACGTTTTACCATTGTGTAACCAGGCAAATCCTATTGAGATTGCAGATCTCTTTTTCAAGGGAGGCCTGGACCTGAAGATTTTTTATTTATTTATTTATTTATTTATTTATTTATTTATTTATTTATTTATTTATTTAGGAATTTATTCATTTCATTTGTAGCAATTATATACACAACAAAGAACAAAGAAAAACATGCAATCAAAAAAGATAACCCATTGTACATGATTTTGGGATGTGGGGCAAACCAGAGTACCCGAAAAAAAGCTCACGCAAGCACAAGGAGAACATGTAAACTCCGCACAGAAAGATCCCAGATCCGAACCCGGGATCAAACCTAGGACCTTCTTGCTGTGAGGCATTAGTGCTAACCACTGAGCCGATGTGCTGACGTACTTTGAAAGAAAGTATGTTTGTTCTCATTCATTTAATCAAAATCCTATTAAGAAGTATTTTTTAAATAAATTTTGTCCACATTGTGCTCAGTGCCTTTACCAAAAGCCATAGGCTCCTAATCAATCCGCACGTTGTGACATGTAATCTGTTTTGTTTTTCTAATTTAAAGGGATTGAAAATGGACAAAAACCTGTAAGAGTGTTTCTGTACCTGTGCACTGGCACCCATAAATAAATCCAACTCTGAACTGAAAATAATTCACTTGCAGGATCATAAAACCTTCAAGCCATCAGAAGACAAGTCGTAGAAAAGCAGAATGAAGAAGAATATATTGCAGACTGGCAGATTATTCCAGACTAAAACTGACTTTGAAGGAAAGGAGGAGGGAAAAAAAATCTGCGAAAGAGCAAACAACCGAAGTCCTCATTTTTTTCTTTTTTTTTTAACCCCAACCCAAAATCTAATTGTCCCATTTCTTATCTGCCATAAGCCTATTCACGAAAAGCTCTACGGGGCACTGTCATTTCAACTCAGCCCGTCTAATTCCAGATTAAATCGTAGCCTTTTTCCCATTTGGTAATTTATGGAAATAACAACTAAGAAAAAGAGGATTTGAGTAATGACATCTTTAAACTTGTCAGGATAATGGCTCCGTGACTGAGGGAGCCCGTGGCACTGTTGTGTCTTTCTGAAGAGGTTCGCTCCACTGTACCTCCTCCCATTCTCGTCTTCATCTACTCTTTGTCTTACTCCACATCACCAGCTCTGATTCGTCTGCTGTTTCTTTGGCTTTCCTGTCTCTTTTTGTCATCTTGAGTCAACAACCCTCCCATCGTTGCTGCTTTTATGAGGCAGGTGTTTTTTTTTCCAACTTTTATATTAAAGCTTTAAAAGACGAGCTGATCAGGAGGAGAGGCTCCTGAAGTAACATTGTACTTTATGTGGCTTCTATAGTACAATCAATAAAATATCATGGTATACATTTTTTATCAATTATTTTTGAGGAAAAGGATGAAGGATGGCATTTTGATCTCAAGGAAATCTTTCATTTCTCAGAGTGGAACGCAACGATATTAGTCAGGTAGTAAAACTGTCAAAGTAAAAGGATCAAACGCTGTCACGACTCGCTTGTCAAGCAAAATGCAGCACTTTTAACCTTTGAAGCATATGATTGGTTTCAATAGAACAGATGTTGGGCTTTGAGAKSCCCCCCCCCCCCCCCCACCCAAACATTGAAGAAGCAAGCTCCAAATTTCCTAGGAAGATTCTTGATACCATTCTGTTAAAATGTTTGTCCTGTGTGTTGTTACACAGCTTTAGAATAGATTATGCTAATTATACACAATAACTTGTTGCTCAATCAAGAATAATACGCTATGAATATTTTAAAGCGGTACGTCGCACAACGTAGACAAAATTTCGGAAAAAAATGCGAGAAAAAAGGAAGATTAAAAAATACAAAGACTCCAAAACAAACAACCAAGAAAACAAATGCAAAGTGCAGAAAATGCAAAAAAATAAAATAAAATAAAATAAAATAAAAAAACAATTGCAAGTAAAAAATAAAAAAACGCTGCAAATTCACTTCACAAAACTGAAGTAGACCATTACGAAGCAGACGACCACCAAGTCATTTTGGAACGGACCCTCTGTAAAGACATTCAGGAACAAAAATGTCCTTTTTCTTTCTTCCCTCCAACCTTCTTCTGCACCCTGTTTTCTTTAAAGGAGGTCTGGCCCCATGTGACCTCGTGATTAATTCCCCATCGTGGCTATCGGCTACTTTTGAACTCTGTGCACCTCCACCTAGTGGTGGGATGTCTTCATTTTGGGGGTAAAATAATCAACATGCATTTTAGATGTATGTTGACTTTAAAGCAGCATATGCTCATAACATTAATAAACCTTTGAGGCTCTCGCTTGCAGAAAATCCTGTGGCAGGCCACACTTAAGTTTGACACATACTTTAAGGAACACTAGGCCTAGGGCTGCATGGTATATGTGGTAGACAGTAGAAACGGTGTGAAGTTGGCCTACAGTAGAAATTTACCCTCTACCGTCCTGTCGTCATTACGTCATCGCACCTGTGTCAAAAGTGCTGTGAGTGCAGAGACAACTGAGCAGGAGTTCGAAATATAATGAAGAAATTCTAGCATTTTAAAACATGTATAGAGAGAATAAATCCTCAAAATTTCCTTCTCCCGCTGTGGAAAAGTTACGTCGTGTCATGGGATCATTTCTTCCTCCCTCTCGCTGCACGTCGCACAGAGCGAAGCTTTGTTGGAGAAAAAACTTGTCTTTTATGTATTGTTACCCACAGAGATGATAAAAAAAGACATGGACATTCGATCAGTCATAAATCCATCTTACTAATGTAAAGTCGGCTTCTGCTCTGATGATGAAGATGAGCGTGCAGCAGAGCAGCAGCTGATAAGTTCAGCAGGGAGAAGCTCATTGAATGGCAGGTAGATATTAAAGCAAAAATGTTGGCTTTGGTTAAGATTACAGTTTTCTGCAAAATAATGCTCTAAAAATTACATTATCTTTACTTTTTATGATAATTTTCTACCGCAATACATACCATTACCTTGAAGTAGTGCTGCCACGATTAGTCGATTAGTCGACGACTAATCAATTATTAAAATAATCGATGATTAATTTAATAATCGATTAATCGTTTTTTTTTTGTTCTTTGCTTTGTTTTTCTCTCCAAACTGCTTTGACACCTTCCACTGCCACATCTGCCTTTCTGTCCTTGACACACATGCACAGTAGTGGTAACTGGGGTAGGCCGTGGACGTCACAAGACATTATACAGACAGGCTCTGGTATCATGGCTACCTGACAACGGAGCTCAAAGTGTGGGATCATTTTAAGAAAATGAAAGAGAAACCTGTGCAATATCTGCAGAGCAGAACTTGTCTTCCACAGCAATTATTTTTAGTTAGCATTTAGCTAAAATCTAACGATGGTTATATAATAGCAGCTGTATTCTGGCACAATAAGCTGTATGTTTTATATTCAATTAATGTATGATCCGATTAGTCGACTAATCGAAAAAAATAATCGGTGATTAATCGATTATAAAAATAATCGTTTGTGGCAGCCCTGAATTGAAGGGATTCAGTTTTTACCATGATACAAATTTGAGGTCATACCGCCCAGCCCTAGCTAGGCCTTGTTTTGTTTTTGTTGTTGGTCTGTCCAAAAAGTTCAAATTAAAAGCCACTGCTGATATCAACCTTAGTGCACTGTGAACAGATGAATCAAAAACTACACTTCGTCCTAATCAAGTTGTCTAATAATGGTGAGCTCGATGCATTTATCTATTGGAATTCATTAACATGAAATGAGTTATTCTTGAATTTACTCCACATGTTCAAAATATGACAGCCTTAAAATGTTATTTATAGCATCAAACACTTGTTCAGATTCTCTTGATCTGTTCTCATTGCACAGTGAGGATCGTCTGCCTTCAGGTTTCCATCATTTAGACTTCCTGTCCTTGCAGTTGGATCAACACCGGTGGCACTGGTTTTCCCATAGCCTGGCCCAGTTGGCGTGGAGTTTAATCACAGCAGCTGTGGACGTGCCACACTGGGGGGAATCGATGATGGCACGCCTGAGCCCTTTGTTGCAGTCAAGCTGCTGCCTGCGCAACACCGAGGGTGTGATCACACATACAGCATGTTTCTATTATTCTCAACATGCAGAGGTTGACAAGTTGATTTTTTCTTTTTCTTTTTTTTTCAAATTCACACCGATCAAAATAGAAGTGTATGGCATCTCTGTGGAGCCGCTTTGGTGATCTTTCAGCTGAGCAGCTGATAAGTTTAGACAGCTGGGAGAAAGAAAAATATGATTCGAGTTACTGTAACCTTATTTAGCATGATGGGCCTCCACAGCTGTCTCCCCCTGGTTAAAAAAAACAACAACGTTGTGTGTCACATGTCAATAGACACTTGGACACCAGGGGTCAGATTTATAAAACTGGCGTACGCACAATTTGAGCCTAGAAACTTGCGTATGCCACTTTTTACGCCAAAGTTGTGATTTATAAAATCCAAACTTGACGTGAAAATGTGCGGTGCCTCAGCCAGCTCTGACCCATGCGTACGCTCATTTTGGAGACGGGAAACTGCGACACAGATGGTGAAGTGAGGAATTAGAGCCACACTGTGTAATGATCACTGTCAGATATTTAATTTACCTTCATAATCAGACTTAAATTTTTATTCAACTTTATCATCAGCTTTCTTAGTAATATTTATGCTTCTGCTGCTGAGCCATGAGGACCTTTGAAATAAAAAAACTTAAATCTTAAATAAAGGTTCCCGTGTGCAACTCCATTCATCTGCTTCCTCCTCAGACCCTGACCCACAGACCCCTCCCTGACCCACAGACCCCTCCCTGACCCACAG
>NW_013952659.1:17802-21526 GCF_001266775.1 Austrofundulus limnaeus
GGGATGTGGGGTGCTAACGCTGCTGACTACAGAGTCCACAGCAGGGAGGGAGAAGAGGCTGCCACTGAACTTAATAAGTTTATAATAAAAAAATCTATAAGACGGTCCTACAGGTCTGTATGCAAAATGGGAGAAAACCTGTCTAATATACAGACAATCTGTACAACTTGGCATGAAGCCACAGCTACAAAAACCGCCAATAACACACAGAAACACAGAGCAATATGCTGCTGCACCACAGACAGGTGTCTCTGCACCACAGACAGGTGTCTCTGCACCACAGACAGGTGTCTCTGCACCACAGACAGGTGTCTTAAGAAGCCAAAATGAAAGTCATCACTAAAGCAACACATTTATAAAGTTTTCTCAACTGCAGCCAGAGCTGTACCATACATTAACAACAGCATCAATACGGACATAATTAACTGATATCTAAATAAAACAGTTAAATAAAATATAGGCTATTTTACTTACAGACCCTATGTGGTGTGAACCTGGAAAAGCCCCATGTGTGAATAACTGACGCAATGGGGCTACCCGACACGTCAAAACTGGACGCAGAGGTAACCTGGACAAGCGTCAATTTGTGACAAGTCGGGAGTGAGAATGTGTTAACCTGAGCTAGTAAGACTGAGACATGTAATTGGTCAAAATAAAAGTTTCTCAGTTTATTTACCAAAGTCAAAAGCTACATTTCTGGTCCTGTAAAGGAGATCAACATAACAAAACTAACCAAAGTCCCAACATAGAAAATGAAGCACTAATTGATAGTGATGCTCAAAAGCAACCAGAAGAGCCAATGCCCCATGTATTTTTCCTTTTTCTTGCTTTTTGACCAATCACATGTGAGGACATAGGATATGGGTGGGCGAACTTAGTCCTTGAGGGTCTTTATCCTGCATATTTTACTTGTTTATCTTCTTCTTCTTCTTCTTGTGTGTTTATTTATGGCGGTTGGCAAACAACGGAAGGTGTGCATTACTGCCACCTTCTGATATGGAGTGTGGATCAAAATACTTAATATGTAATTATGTGATGTTGCTGATATTTTCTTTCTAACTTTGTTTTTTTACGTTTCTCTGCTCCACACCTGATTTGAATGAAGGGGTGATTAATCAGCTTCTGCAGAACTTGAAAAGGTAATTCAATCTCTGAGTCAGGTGTGTTGGAGAAGAGAAACAAGTGAAACATGCAGGATAACTGCCCTTGAGAACCAGGATTGCCCAGCCCGTAAGACCATACTATTTAACAAAAACAGAGGGGGGACAGACATGACGAACAGATGGATCATTTTCAGTACTCTCAAAGGCCCAGCATATTAGATCCATTAAATAAAAATTAAACATTTGATTGAAATATTAAATAAAAGTAAGAATCCCTGCTTTTGTAACAGAACAAACACACAAAACTAGGAAAACATAAGGTGCATTTAAAGCAGCATACACTTATTTTAAGAGATTAATACATCTTTGAAGCTCTCACGGGCCACATAAAAAGCAGTGGTGGGCCATGTTTGGCCCATGGGTCTTGAGTTTGATACACGTTCATTAAAAGATTTGATAAAGAAATCTAACTAATTGTATGAACTCCAAATAATCAACTCCAATACTGATTGTTAATAAAGTGTGAAAATAAACAAAGATATCTAAATACTCAATTATTTAACTTAGATTATAGAAACTTGTGGATATTTACAAGAAAAAACACAAGATACCAAAAAGACAAAAAATATTACACAGCCTTTATTTACTGTGTGGTGCTGCTGTCAGTGCCTTTTGATTTGTCCCATTTATTGGAAAAGAAAAACTTATTGTCAACATGACAGAAATCATTTCTTTCTGATGTTTTATTTTATTTTATTTTTGTGGCAGGAGTTTCCGTCTGCATTTTAAAAAGTCAAAAAACCTTCAAGTTTTGGAGAGATTTAAATTCTCTTCTCGGCAGCATTTGCTTCGTACCTTTTGTTGTTTCACATTCAAATGACATTCTGTTTGTCGCTTGTGTGTTTCTATGTAATACCTTTGGTCACAGAAAACACAACGGCCTTGGTTTCTCTGCAAGGGGTGTCAATGCATTACCGCCGTTACATCAGCTCTGATTAAAATCCCTTTGAGAAATTAATCACAGTTTTTTACCCTACAGGTAGGTAACAATCATATCAGCTCTGACATCAATATTCTCTCCTGCAACCAGCCGGCTAACAAAACTGTCTTATTGTTTCTCTTATTCGTCGGATTTCATTTTTTACGACACGCTGTTTTGCTTTACTGACTTTGTTTATCGTCATCTTTATTATTGCCGCTTGTAATTCAGCGCACACGGTTGACACTTTTATCGAGGTAAAAGTTTGGCTTTGATGCAGCCTGTGTGTGTGTGTGTGTGTATATGCGAGTGTGTTGTGTGTTTTACCCTGCCACAGCACACGTTATTGGGTCTGTGTCTCCCATTGATCTGCTGTGCCGGGCCAAGCTATCACTTTGAGGTGACAGCTAAATGACCGGTAGCCCAAGGCAGTGGCCAGCTCGGCCAAGCGCATTTGTGTGTTTGTGTGCGTGTTTGCATTGCCGGCGCCTAATCGATACAAAATGATACCGAGCGGGAGCTCATCAGCAGTGGCCGTCGCAGCTGACAGAGACGGTAATCTATAGCTTTACCGAGCAATACTTACACGGCACCCCCGCTGCTTCATCCACACACACAGAATCACTCGATAGCGCAGTCTGCCTCCTAATCTCCCCTTTAGGGTTTCTTTCCTCCTTCCCCGCTAAGAACCCCAGATTTCTAACTCCTTGGAGAGCCACATGGCGTCACTGGCAGATGCCCACGGGGGAGGACAGGACCTGCCCTACAGGGCTGGAAAGGAGGGGAACAGTGGGTAAACCTGTGAGAAGACAGATCATTTTTCTAATCTGAATAGTAGATGGTCCTCGCATCGCCCTGTTATTCTCTATAGAGAAAGCAGCAGGGGGTGCCAAGTTTAGCCAGGAGGGATCTTGATGCTCCAAATGGGGGCTTCAAAGATGTGACGCAAAGAAAAGAAAAAGAGGGAAGGGGTGGGGGGGAGGCAAGGTCAAAATAAGAGACGGGAGCTAAAGGGGAGGCACAGTTCATCTGCCATGAAAAGACTGATGGGTATAAACAGGCTTTGAAACAAACTGCTGAGAAGCAGACATTTTCTGAAGAAATTGTAAAGTGTGGAAACATAGCTATTCCTCCTTATACTGCCACCTTGTTGTTGTGGAGGAGTTTGACTGCTCTAGTGATTTTAGGATGTTGTCTAGTTGTGTAGTGTAAGTTAGGAAATATTAGCAAAAAAAAGTATCACGATTAATTGTGCTTAGCCAATAACAAATAACGTGATGATTTACCCCTGGACCTCGGCACGTCATAATCCCATGACTGATTTAAAGCCCTTGAATGGGAAAGATACGCTCTCTCTAAAAATCTGTTCTAATTTGTGTCAAAAGGACAGAGTTCAAGCTATACACCAGGTTTTAAATTGTGTTAAGTAAAATCTGAGTTATTCTAAATAATTTATGGCACTCGTATTTTTTAATGTTTGTCCTATTTGAAGCGCTTTGCAGCAGGAGGCTGCGAAAGATGGGCAGATTCATGAAAAAAACACCTGAATCCACCCTCTGGTCTCACCCCTGCCCCACCAAGTTCCTTTTTATCTGGTGTCTGAAATTATTAGACAAGCACCATATATACTGTGTGTGTGTGT
>NW_013952659.1:21588-28655 GCF_001266775.1 Austrofundulus limnaeus
TATATATATAGGAAGAAAAAAATTAAAAGATGCAAAAGTTGAAAGAAGTTCAGCGGTGACAGAAAGACAGCAAGTTCAGGACTGAGCAATGAGATTTGACAGATTTATTATATTTAGTGTGGTTTGATTTTATAGTTAGGATGAAGTGAAGTGTTTAGTTTAACCAGTTTTAATGTCTTTTAGTCAAAAAGATGAGGTGATATTATAAGAACAACTGCAGAACAACTAATTGAGATGGAGGCAGAGCTACGGCCTAAGCTGCGGATAGATGGACCGAGCTGCAGTTGAAATCTATTCTGAAAGAGGAGGGATACTTAAAGACAGAGATGGAGGGGGAAATAGTCCGAGACAGAGTGAGGACTTTGAGGAGGAAGCAGGCAATCTATTATTTGGATTTGAAGAGAAAAAGAGAAGAGGAGCGCTGGGCGGTCTGACCAGGAGATTTCCTGGTCAATCCGTTCGACTGCATTAATAGTCGCAAAGTGCCAAATAATAGTTTTTCTGACAATTAATTGCACACAATATGATTTTGCCAACCCTACTGTGTAGTGCATTTGTCCCTGGTAGGGCCACCTGTGGCAAATTGGTTCTGTGTGAAGGACAAGACAAAAAACGGATCAGAAGACCATTGAGTCAGTGTACCCGGCCTTAAGGGATTATTGGGTTCCCACCATGAAGTCAAGGGATTGGAGCTCATGTGTGAGTGCTGGGTGGCTGGCCCTTCAGCCATCGAGCCTAAATGGTAAATGGCCCAAACTTATATAGTGCTTTATTAAGTAGCTATGGACTCCAACGTGCTTCACACTACAGTCATTCACCCATTCATTCACACACTGGTGCTAAGCTACAATGTAGCCACAGCTGCCCTGGGGCACACTGACAGAAGTGGGGCTGCCATGCACTGGCCCCACCAGACCCTCTGACCACCACCAGTAGGTACGGTGGGTGAAGTGTCTTGCCCAAGGACACAACGACTGAGACAGATGGAACGACCAATCGAACAGGCAACTCACCAGTTACAGGACCATTCCAAGAAGGGGTCTCTACGGATGAGTGGGCGTGTCACAAGGAAAGGCGATTCTAAAGCGACACACCTGATTTGACGGACTTTGTTAAGAGACACACCTGACTGGACAAGCAAAAAAGGGGGGGGGGGGTCCCGTACGGCACCACCTGATTGGACAAGAACAAAAGGGGTGTCACCGTACGGCACCACCTGATTGGACAAGAACAAAAGGGGTGTTATTGTACAGCACCACTTTTTCTGGAGACCCCTACTTGGGTCACATTTCTCCTGGTTAACCTTAGTGTTGGGGTCAGGGTCAGGCTGTAAAGAGATCAAGCAGGATCTAAGGATACCGTCATGTAGGCCTCGTAGCCCACAGTGTTTATGCTTTAGACACGCCCACTCTTGTGACACGCCCACTTTGATTCCGCAGATAACCCTTCTTGACCATTCTGCCACAGCCGCTACAAACCTAGGCCAAATCAATCTGATAATTTCACACAATATGGAAGGGGGTGAAGATGGCGGCTGTGGAGAGGAGCACAGCAGAACGGGGAGGGGGTGGGAGGGCTGGCATCAAAGCAGGTACAGTCTAGTGGGAGGAGGAGAAGGAAGCAAACTATAGCTTTAGCAGTTCAATATAAAACATAAAAGATAAATTAAAACGTGAGTTTGGTAGGAAGCAAAGCAAAGTTTTCTATATGTCTGTTTCGATTTAAAGAGTTTAGATGTGCAATCTCTGCATTTAGTGGGGATTTTTGAAGAAAATAGGAATACAATCCTATAGAAGAGAGACATACATCTGGTGAAAGAAGAGGAAAATGTCTATGTTTTGACATATGCATTGTGTAGGAAGTGTAAAGACTGTTAAAACAAGAAGTTTGCATAAACCTGGATTAATGGTTTTATCGTGAAATACGACTGAGCTTCAAGCGCTACAAAAGGGACTGGATTTGCTCACTAGTTTAGCCAAAATCCTGTCGTTCTCTTTGGGGAATTTCCCAACTTTCTAAGGTCACAGAACACCACTCCTGATCAAGTCGAACATTTGGAGTATTATTTTGTATGGGTTTTCTATAGGGATGAGTAAAATTCTGCAGTGTGCAATTAATCATGAAAAAATGTCATCATCTATTAATTGGCATGTTCTGATTACTGCAATTAGTGACTTATATAGGTTATTGTAGTGCAGAGCTAATGCTAATGTGGAGCTAATGCTAATGCATTTATTCAACTGAAACACTACATAAAACTAGAGTAAAATAAAAGCCAGATTATGCATACCATTGCCCCAAGTTGGCTTCAACAAGCATTTGTCCAGCTAATAGCAGAACAACATCTACTCAGCCATGAATCTGCAATCAGTCAATCTGTCCCTTATGAGCAGCAAAGGAGATAACACGAACCACGGCTGTTAAAATAAAGATGTTAGTTTCACTGATGAGCATAACGGTAAGCATAATTTAAGAACACGGGGTAACTAATTTAGAGTCAAAACATACAAGTTTAATTGTCATTTATTAATCATCATATTATTTATTATTGGCTAAATGCCACAATTAACCGTGATGAATTTTTTTGCCAATGCCCAACCCTAGTTATCTACAGCTAAAAAAAAAAAAAAAAAAAAACAGAAGTACAACAGCTGAATAGTAATGGAGGTGTTTCCACGCTGGCACCTTTTAATTACATTTCTGATTTCAAGGGAAAAGTTTCAGGGAAAGGTAACAGATGAGGCAAACGCTAGACGCTGCAAATTAGAGGAGGAAAAGAAAACGAGAGAAAGATGTGAGGCTCAAAATGCCACAGACAAGAGACAGTAGCTGTCCTCCACATTGACTAACGGCTTCATCTCTCCAGGCAGCCACCTAGCTTCAGATAACACACTACGGAAACAGCTTAATTACACACACGGCCTTATCAGACGACATTAGCCTCACGGTAATAATCAGCTCCTCCGTCAAAGCCTGGCAACGCTGCACCTTGAGGCAGTTTTACACAGAGCGGGCTTCAGGCTGATAACAGACACTGCCAGTTGTTAAATCACAATTTGCTGACGGAGTTTAGCGGCATAATGCACGCTGGGTTGTAAACCTGCCACCTCCTTTTATACACAGTTAATTTTGGCTTGGATGGGCACACAAATAGAGACTTGAAGCTGTCACAAGCAGCATCTTTTGCTCTTCTTGATTTGCTTGTTTACTTTTTTTTTTCCAGTACCATTTTTTGAATCAAGTTTCGCCTAATAGTTTCCCAACTAATATTTCCTATTACAGAGGGTTTAAGTGACACTTGCAATAGCACATGTTTGTGTGTGATCTTCAAAGCACCTTTCTTCTGCCAGGAAATCCACAATGATGGAGCACTCAGAGCGCAAAGAAAACCTTGTGACCTCTGCTTAATGGAGCAGAGAGACATTTCCCGTCACTTTCTGCGAGCAGACACAACAGAAAGGTACACATCCACATCAGCTTGACACTACGGGGACCTCCTCTCCGTCTTCCCTTTGTACAACAACGTGGAAGTTTTCTGTTTCTTTTATAGTTGATGTTGATTTATCTCGTTTGAATGCCTTACTGTGTCAATCAATCAAGCAACATTTATTTGTTCGGCACTTTCCAACTGCCAAAAGGTGCACAAAGTGTTTCACAATACAGGAGTAAAAAACAAAATACTATATAAAAATGCTAGAAAGCCACTAAATCAAAGGTCTCCAACCCCCGGGCCACAAGCTGATACCATTCCATGGGTCATTTGGTACCGCACTGACAGAATAAATAACTTACATTATTTCTTTTTAATTTATTATCCGAGTCCGAATAACGTTTTACTTTGAAAATTGGCTAAATTCTCTCCGTTGCATCCGTCTCTGTCTCACATTTGACAGTCAAGACACTTCAGACATGTGATGTGTTACCACTAAAATAAACCCCAAAGCTAGCAAAACTGAGTAAAAAACAAACATCTGAGAAAGCCTAGTAAGCAGACAGGAGAATAGTCTATAATTTCTAAGAAAAAAACTGCAATTAACAGGAGTCCTACTTAAAATTTTATTATCACGACAGGGGATTCCTGCACACCTGTCAGGGTTATGGTGAGTTGCTTTTTTCATGCACTTCATATTAGTTTTTTTTTTTTGTGTATCTTATTTTGAAGTAAGGTTTAAAGGTTACCATGTTTTGTTGTTGACAGAAAGTTACAAGGGCACTGCTGATAAAGTTGCATCTGAGTACACAGTAGATTCATGTTCATTGTTATATTTAGAAAATATCTTTTTTTTTCAGTCATATCATTTATTTTGTTGTACTTTTTCATCGCACTTTCAAGGCTGGTTCATGAAAATATTGTCAGATATTAAACTGGTATGTGGTGCAAAAAATGTTGGGGACCACTGCACTGGATACTAAAAGGTTTCAAGATTAGAATTACAAAGGCCCAGATCCGTTCGGGAGTGCAAGTCCTGAGGCTGAAACTAAAAAGGCCTGAGGTCGGATTTATAAAGCTTGCTTATGCACAAAAAGGGGCCAGAAACTTGCATACACCACTTTTTACGCAAAGGTTCTGATTTGTAAAACCCGAACTTGGAGTGAAAATGTGTGTGCGGCCCGTCAGACCAGCTCTGACCCACGCGTATGCTCATTTTGAAGACAAGAAGCTGACGACACAGATGGTAAAGTGAGGAGTTATAGCCACTAATGATCACTCTCAGAAATTTCATTTCACTTCATAATCAGACTTAGAATTTAGATCAACTTTATCATCAGCTTTCATAACATTATTATTAATGCTTCTGCTGGTGAGCCATAAGGACCGTTCAAATAAAAAGACCTTCTGTTCGTGTAAGTTGTCAGCACCTGTCCTCCTCCAGATGCATGACGGAGCTGGCCAATCGCTTTTTTTGACATTGATCAGCTGACTGATTTAAATACATCTTAACATTCATGTGGTACTTTGCATTGACTGTTTATGGTTGAGTGTGGGTGTGTAGAGGACAGATCCTGAGGCGGGATCTTGTGCGCAAATTCTGAGGTGCAGCTGTGATTTATAAAGGGTAATTGCTTGAAGGTGTGCGTGGTTTTATAAATCAGATATTTTTTGTGGCATTCGCAATTTTTTGCCTTTTGGCCAAACGCACACTTTTAGTATGAATTCTAAATCCCTTACAAATGAGGCCCATGGTCACCCCAGCATTTGTATTCTGATTTTTGTAGAAATACTAGTTTATCTTAAAGTTTTTTATTCTCACAAATATCTACTAGATCAGTTAAGTAAGGTGGGGCAAGACCATTCAGAGCTTTAGTAAAAAAATAAAAGTTTAAAATCAATTCTAAAGTGGAATGGAAGCAGAGAAAAGAAAATGTGTGTGTGTGTGTGAGGGGAGTTGTTCACATCTACAAGTGTGAGTTGAAAGACGGACCCCAGCATTTTGGACCAGTTGAAGACATCTGAGTATTGGTAGATTCCTACATACAAGGCATTGCAGTAGTCAACCCTTGAGCTGATAAAGTATGAATGGGTTTTTTCCAGGTTTGAATTATTTAAAAAAGGCTTTACTTGAGTTAAAACATGTAGATGACAAAATAAAATGGTCTTGTCTACAGAGGCCATGTTTGTCAAACTTAAATCCTTGCCAAAGGTCACCCATAAATTCTTGTGGGTCTGAACTTAGATGTCAACATAGCAAAGTTACAGCATAGCAGTGAAAAGAAAAATTGTGTCTGGCTACAACCGATCCATGAGGCAGCAAATAGAGAAGAGGAGAAGACCAAGAATAGACCCCTGAGACACACCACACAAAAGAGGCACAGTAGAGGAATACAGATTATCCATCAGGACAGAGGAAGTGTTGGTGAAGTAGGAGGTGAACCACTTTAGAGCTGAACCAGATATACCAACATACTGTAGTGTTTAAGACAATACAGAAGGACAGCATGGTACACTGTATCAAAAGCAGCTGTAAGATCCAGCAACACTAAAGTAATAGGACACTTAGCAGAAATAGACAAGGCAACGCCATTTTGGACTTTTAACAGGGCTGATTCAGTCCTCTGACAAAGTCTGCATTTCCGTTTTTTTCCTGATGAACTCCTGCTTTGTCATCTAATGCTTTTAATGACAGTGTAAAGGAGTTTTGGAAAAATGCACACACGGAATAATCCCAAACTTCAGTTTTAAGTTTTTCATACAGCCAGCAAGTTAACAAATGACAAGTTGCGACTTTAATGCATTTACAACTGCTGCCACATTTGGATAATCCATCCCTACACATGTTTCCTCTAAACGCCTGAAGTAGCTTGACAAGTAAACAGATTAAACTTGCGAGGATCTGCCGACCTTGAGAGCGATACAGACCTTATTAAGTCGCTTCTAGTCTAAGGATACAACAAGTGCACCGCGTATAAAGACCTCTCCTGCTCCATCTTAATAGCTTGTGACAAAGTGTGGAAAATGTCTTTGTTCTGGTATTAAGTCGAGGGTAGGAGAGGTGAGGGTGAAATGGGATCAAGAGAGGAGAAGACACATCTCGAGAATGATAGAGAGGAGGATGAGATAGAAGCAGAGAAGAAGAGCAGGTCACAGAGGATGGATGGATGGTGGGGTGTGGGGAAGGGGGTATAATCCTGACGACCGGAGCCGTGTTGCACTCACTGGGGAGGGGAACTCTGTCTCTCTTTAACTGGATTTGGGTGAGCTGCTGTTTATCGGTGTATGAGTCGCCAAGCGGTCCCTCTCAGCTGTCAAAACCATCCTAATCTAATCAGGGGGCCAGTTCGGCTTTTTTTTTTTCTTTCACGGCATATTGGTGAAATTTGTGTGTTCCTCTGAAAGAGCCAGACTATGAAAGTGTGTGTGAGGTTTGCGGATAAAACGAGGGGTGGAGGCGGCAGCATCAGTGGTTTTACACAGGGGTTAGCAGCTTGTGGCAGGATTTGGGGGAGTCTGCGCTCCGGATGTGGGGAACCCATTGTGTGCGGCCGGCTGGCTAATCTTCATTACCGCACACAATGACGGGGTGAGAGAATAGGGCCTTGGCTGGAAAAGGCACAAAGAAACAAAAGGG
>NW_013952659.1:28720-46710 GCF_001266775.1 Austrofundulus limnaeus
AAAGGGAACAGTGAAGTGGAAAACTCTCCCTTGTCATGTGAGCTGGTCTGAAATTACTACTCAACATCAACAACAAACAGTGAGACACAACTCAGACTTATAAGAGCAAATTCAGTTCATGTCATGACTGAATGTATACGACAGATTTGTTTTGAGCCATTTTTACTCCATTTTTAAGCCACACAAACATCCTTATTCCACCAGATCTCACAGTTAGCTAAGAAAGCATGGTCGCGGGAATCTGTTTTAGCTGTGTTTGAGTTCATATCAAGAATTTCATCCCAAATAAATGGTAGGAAACGCTCACTGGCAGTGAAAATGAGATGAGATGAGACAACACACTGAGCCAGTGAAAGCAGGTCAGTGGCACAGCGCTGCAAGACAAGTGCTGATGAAAATGTGACCGTTAGACAGCGGGTTACGAAAGAGCGACTTCATGAGCAGACAAAGTCGTACGAACAGAAGGTGGACTGCCACCGTCCTCTCTTTATCCCAAAGGAACACTTTCAAAACAGACCTGAGTGACGAAGATTAGCCCAAGCTGCTTAAAATATTGAAAGATATTTCCAGACCGCCGGCACACCGCTATGGGCTCTCCTCTAAGAGATAGCGCAGAAAGAGAGTGAGAGAGAGAGTCTCGGTTTGAATTAGGAGGTGGCGGAGGCAGCAACGGCAGGCTGAACCCATTCACCTTTCAGCGCAGAGCGGTTGGCTTCTTCAGCGGGAAGCATGAGCGAACTGTAAAGACTTTTCACCCCAATTTCATCCTGACAATGTACGGCTGCTCAGCAGAGAGAGCAGGAGGGAGGCGGTTAGACATGCTGAGAAAGGTGTTAGGAACTCATTGACTTTGGCCTCTGGGTCGACGTGCGTTTGTGCTCCGACTGGTGTCCTATAAGTTCAGCTTTCAGCTTGAGAAAGTGGCTGATTACAGGGGCAAAGTGTAAAACCTCAAATTAGGAATTGCAGTTAACATTTCAAAGGTGGCAAACGATTGTGTTTTAAGTGAATAGGAGGTCATGACCTCCTATTCATGATTAAAGACAAGTGAGGGCAACTTAGGAACATTCATGTGCAACCCCTGCATTGCCGAATTGATGCAAAAAACGTGCTCTCGTTGCATGCCAAAGTTTTACTTATACACCTTTTGCGATTTATTGGTGCTTGGACCATGTATCAAGGAGAACTCTAAGATACTACCGCACCAAATTGTGGCTCATTATCTGTAAAACTGACAGAGATATAACCCTATTTGTGTTTGTTAACATCAAGCTGTGGTGGCCATCTTGAAACAAGTTAACTCCAAAAGGTAATCAACTGTAGATCTCCATCTAATGACTACATTAGGAGAGTTTCATTAAAATCCATGCTTTGGATTGTGAGAGGTGTTTTGCTAACAGACAAATGGACAAACCTGCCTTTTGCAGCAGAGGGCCATAAAAAGACCATGATAAACGTGCATAAACCCAATAAACTCTGTCACACACACACATGAAAATTATTGATGTGCTCTCTTATAAAACACTAGCTGCTCCCTGAAGTATTCCTGGCAACATCGCCGGCTGAAAATAGCTGCCGACCCAAATAACTTTCCCCGTCGGAACACAGACAGAGCCGGACCAGAGCCAGGGGCGACTGGCTTTACTAATTGGCATCTTTTTACAGCAAAATTATATCTGGGGCAATAGGCTGGATAACACATGGCAGTAAACCGGAGAGCAGGAGGATGTGCCGTCTAGCCAGAGACAAGCTGAGGGTGGGGATCCCTTCGTTCCATGTTAGCATAAGTTATCAAATTCTTTTTTTCCTTGAAATTACGCGAGAGGAGGCGGGGGACTTCAGTGGGTAAATCATTTATGCGACAGCATTGGTTTTGTTAAAAGATAGATGGGGGAAAACATCTACAGCAGGGGTTGTTTAATGTTTCAAGTCACAAGCTGGGATTTGTTAACATTTCTATTATGAATTCCCACAAGGACACTTTGTTTCAACTAATAAATTGTTGAATAATAGATTTAATATAAGAAAACATTTGTTCCTTCAGAAAATGCTCATTTGTCAAATACATTGTTATGGAGAGAATCATGATGGAAATCATTTAAGCAAGCAGGAAACTTAGCCATCTTTTTATGAGCAATGCTCTTGAAGGATAAGAATAAAAAATCTTGGCAAATGGTTAAAATGTTTGAAATAAAAGACGAGGATTTATGCAGAAGAACCACAATTAAACTACACTGGCATTAAGAATTTAGTGAAGAAATGCATATTGCCCATTTCAGGGTCCATACCAATGTTCCCCAATACCTATGTTCACCTGAGGTTAATACTAAAGGGATCCTTGATTAGTTGTAACATTAGACTTTATTTGATAAACATACTGTATATTTTAACTGTAAAATAAAGACTGTAAAAATACTGTATGCTGTTTAGTTTTGTAAATTTTTTTAAATAAATTTTAACACGAACTGAGCCATTTTATTTATATGCAAAGCATTCTGGGTAAATGATGATGTCAACTAGGTCATCGGTGCAAGGCTGCTAGCGAACTATATCCACCCTGAAGGTTAATCTTGGACAATATCTGATGATCGACTCTTTTAAATGAAACCAGAGAACGTTGACAGAGAGGAGAAGGTAGAAATGACTCAGACTGTAACGGAAAATATAGATGGAGGACAACAGAGCTGCTTCATGGAAGAAGAACCTCGGGTTAGCCTGTTAGCCTTTGCGCTAGTGCTGATGCTATATTGCCTTATATGTATTAGCTCAGCGCTAGCGCAACAAACAAGCTAAACTGAGGCCCTCTCTGTCATGTGGATGGAGGACCTCAGTGATGTGTAGCACTGAGCTAATACATATATGGGATGATAGCATTGGGGCTAATGCTAAAGCTAACAGGCTAAGCTGAGGTTCTTCTTCCATGAAGCAGCTCTGTTGTCCTCCATCCATATTTTCAGTTKCAGGCTGAGTCATTTCTACCTTCTCCTCTCTGTCAACGCTCTCTGGTTTCATTTAAAAGAGTCGATCATCAGATATTGTCCAAGATTAACCTTCAGGGTGGATATAGCTCGCTAGCAGCCTTGAACCGATGACCTAGTTGACATCATCATTTACCCAGAAGGCTTTGCTTGTAAATAAAATGGCCCCGTCCATGTAGTATATTTTTAAAGTTTTAGTTTAAAAATGATAAAAACTTAACATCCTACATTTTTACAGTCTTTATTTTATAGTCAAAATACATGTTTATCAAATAAAGTCTAATGTTACAACTAATCGGGGATCCCTTTAAAAGATGCTTGCCCCCCCCAAAAAAAATTTCTGAATCACAGTACAAGCATTGTATCTGGAAACATGGGGATCCAGGGAACAGGTGCGTGGCAATGGGTGTACTGGAGGGGTACCTTGAGAACATATGGTGCGGGGTATGACCCTCCATTTCATGCCAGAGTTTTAAACTAAAATTATCTTGAGAAATGATAGAGTTGTAGCCATCAAGATCACAAACAGTAACAGGTCACCTTGAGTGAAAAACAAAACAAAAACTCCTGACCGGAACAGACCAAACCTGTCAGCCTGAAAGCAATGTGGTGTGACACAAACTCCATAAGAGCAAAATTCAGAGTTGTTGTGTATCTAAAATGTAATGTAATAAAATGTAAGTTTTCCAGTTCATTGCTACTTTAGTTATGAAATTAAAAAATCTCTAAAATTTTCAGCCATCAAGTCCTGGTGTCCTTTCAACCTCACTGACAACTTTTTAAGGAGTTTTAAAAGTAATATTCTGCCTTTACCTTCAACCCTAACAACTTGTTTCCTTTAAAGAACAATGGGCCTCATGCAAGAACATTTTCATATTCTTATCCTAAATTTCTCTTACTTTCATTCGTACAATGGGTTCGTGCTAACACGCCACGTCAGATTCAACAAACTCTTCTATCTTCAGGAAAAGTGTGTAAATAAGCTGCGTAAACTGATGAATGCGTATCGGGTGCTCGCATGAGGAGAGGTGATTAGCATAAGTACCACCCCAAAAACACCATATAAGGCTATGTTTCCTGCCTCAGATATCAGGAAGTGTCCATTCATGAAAATGACATTGCAAAGTAAAAGAGAAAAACTTCATGAGTTCAGAGATTGAAGTCCTGCTCTCAGTGATTCAGAAACAAAATATGTCATTTTTAGCAGCGTCAGCTGTGGAATAAAAGGTTCACTAAAGCCAAGGAATGAAATGTTCTGTTAATGCAGTGTCTCCCGTGGGTCGTAGCTATACAGTCTTAGAAATAAAAATCTAAATCATATTCATCTCTTTATAGTTCTGTTCTTGTTTTCCTTTGGTCAAATATTTTTAAATTAATTGTAAACAACTGTGTTACATAGTTTTCATTTACTGCAGAAGAGCAGTCGCGCACTGCTGGACACCACCCACCCCCCGCAGACTGACTGCTCGTAAAATATACAACAGATCTAGACCACACGTGAATTCTGTTCGTACCTGAAAAAAAATCTTAGAATAGGAAAAAATTGGTGAATGCCACAAATTCTCCTAAATCACTCGTACGCACAACTTAAGAACAAATCTGTTCTTACGAACGGTTCTTGCATGAGGCCCATTGGGTTTCGGTAGCGGAAATCTGAAAAGCACATGTATAATCATGGTTGGCTAAAAAATAAATCTGAAAGGGAGGCAAAATTGTGTTTAGAGTCAGTAACGAAATTCTCTAAAGTCCACTGTTACAGGTAAATTTAAATTTAAATTCAGAGCAACTTCAGCTACTTTGTGGAATGTAAGTAATGAGTCTGAAGAAATAGTGACTCAAGTGAAACACAAATGACTTAACCAATGACCACGTTTTACATCCAGTCGACAGTTTAGGAACTAATCAGGCCAGTTATCCAAACATGTTTGAAAAGCTCCAGGGCTGGTATTTATGTCAATCACAGGCCACAACCCAAAGTGCCAATTTTGGCCTAAAATATCAAAGCGACCGTCCCGTAAAGCACTCTCTCGCACACACCAAAGAACACTTCAGAGGGGAAAAAGGAGCGGGTGGAAGGCATAAACACAGATGTCTTTTGGCAGTCTAAATCTTAATTAGCACCAGGAGATTCATCTAATCAAAGGCTTGCCAGCCCATCATTAGGGCTAAAACACTCACTGCTCCCTTCACATACCAGCATAGAACAATGGGAAACAGAGATACGCTGTCATGCTGATGAATGGCTCTTCCCACAGGTCTCATTAAATCACACAAGGGCACTTCCCAGGCCATTTGAAAAGTAAAGCAAGTTGCAAAATCTCTTCACCACCCCATGCCTGTCTGCTTTGACAGCCTTTTTTTTTACCATGTTCATACATTTAAAAAGCACAGTAAAAAAAATTTTAAATGCAAAAGGCTTTGACATTTGGATTATTCTCGGTCAAGCACAGAACATGAGGAGACGAAAAATGTCTTTTTAAAGATATTCTACCAGTAATAGCTTGAAACCACACAATGAACCCTATTACCTCAAGATAGTGGTGTCTTTAGGGTGTTTTTTTTGGCTTTTAAAATCTTCTGGCGTTAACCCTAACAATTTAAATGCCTTATTGTCTGTTGTCGATCTCACATGTCCTCACATCAGGTTTCAAGCTTAAGACACTCAGACAAATTGGTTTGTACCCTTTTGTTAATGAAAGGATGAGCAAAATGTGTCCACATCTAAAAGTATATATTCTGTAAGGTCACATATTGTTACCCAGATCTGAAAGACAAATACCGTTGGATGCTTGATGTCACAAGCCGAAACAAAAACAAATGCAGTAAATGAATGTGAGATTAGGGATGCAGAGACTAAAAGGAGACAGTGAGGTGTGTCAGACGTAAACATGCAGTCGCTGCACAACCAGTCGGACAGCTTTGGAGCGCAGAGCTATAGCAGCTGCAAACACAAGCATGCTGGGCTTTGCATGTTGGGCCACAACAGCTGAGCGCTGAAGCCGGCATGCAAAATCATGGAAACACGTGACAGCATGCAAAGCTAGGCAAACTCTCAGGGGATTACGCAATAAGGCAGAGACTAGACTCAACTGAACGCCACCTCAGCTTGACCTAACATCTTACTGAAACGCTTTTATAGAAGCACTGCCCCCCACCACCCAAATAAATAAAAAAAACGGCAATGCTTTTTAAATGTTTCAACCTATTTCAGAGAGCACCGTGCCCTTGCGGCTGTCACCGCTAAGAGCTCAGGGCCGTGATTGATGACAAGCTTTGCATGACAACAACAAGCAGCAGTGTTTACTCAGGGCAAATTGCCCTTGTCTCTCTGCTCGGTCCATCTCTTCCTCCCCATTCCTCTAGCTCAGTCTTTGGACTGAGAGATGGTCCACTTGGCTGGGTCTGTGGTTTCTGAATGGCTAGGGCTCCCTTGGGGTGGGATTAGGCTCCCAGACTGACAGCTAAACAAACACAAACGCTGATCATCCAGCTTCCTAAGGCTGCCTAGCAACAGGTAGGTAGGAAAATGGGATGTAACGCTTTGGAAGTCAGAAGCAATTAGTCCCATAAAATGTCTGCATGTAGTCATTGTTAAAGATGATGAATGGCCAAATATATGGTACATTTATCACACTATGTATGTAAGTAAAATGTTTTCCTCTGAATAGGCAGGGGACTTTGCATAGAATGACTCATGGCTAGTATTTTACATAACATTTTCCTTAACATATTCTCAAAATAAAAATGCAAACAAAGTAAAAATTTTCCCAGCCATTTCGTCAATGATAAACCCACTTGGTGTTACTTTTATCAATGATCATTTTTCTTCATGGATTCAATAAAAAAAAATCAATTATGCCCTTTTCCCCAACATAATTACCAGTCTAGCCACTGTTTGGACTGGTAAAACCACTGCACCACTTTAAATTTGCCAGCTCTATTGGTGCATTTGATATGCCTCTCGGTTCAGTAAATGTGTCTAAAACTTATTTCAGGGACACGGTTCAGCCTAGATGCAATTCAGGCTCAGGGAAAGTTAGCGTGTATCGGGAATCATGTTTCCAGCACTGCTTTTCAGAGCAGGTGCTGATAAGTACCCGCGACGAATGCAGTGTCGTTTGACCCAGAACTGAAAGCCAGAATCTAGAACTTCCAACTGAAGGCAAAACCACATTTTAGTTGTTTTTGTTTGTTTTTGTGTTTTGTCTAATAGAAATGGGGATTTATATTCTGTAATAGAGTGAAATCCATCAAAATCAGAGCCATTCCAAATAGCAGACAGGTGTAGGCCAGATCTGGTGTCAAGCTGGCAAGTTGTTTGTCAATCTGATATGGGCCAGGTCTGGCAATGATGGCACTGTTTTTAAGAAGGCATGCCACAACTGGCCCAGTTTTGGTTTGGTTTATGTGGTGCTGGTCCATGAATGGACCCTCTCTGACAAACATCTGGGCCACCAAAATGCGTCATTCTTTGTGGTATCTGAGACGACTTTTGGTGGATCTGAATTGAGCCACATAAATTTTGCTATGTGGTTATGTTGGCGTTTTGTTAGTGCTGGGCGGTATACCGTTTTCTACAGAAAACCAGTTTTTATTTTTGCTATGATATGAATTTTCTGAATACCGGTGTAAATAGCCTGAACACGTGCGGAACGTTTTGTCATGGCCGCCAGTGAACTGTTTCCCGGGGGACACGTTTCCTCGCAGCACTGCTAAGCACATTAGCATGCTAACGTTATTGTTGGAACAACTGGCGGCGGGTGGTGTTTCAGTTGCTTATATGGTCTGATGTAAAAAAAAAACATCCCGTTTTCACCATTGCTGAATGTAGTAAACAACTCTTCAGTGACGTGCACAGTTAGATTTAATGCTCTACATTAGAGACGTTATTGCATGGAGACTCTAGCGTGTTTCTATTGTGAAAAGCCTGGGGGGAAGTAGTTTTGTAGTGTTGCTAAGTTGTCTTGTATGCAAGGTGAGTCGTCCTTTTAAGTTTTAATAACACGCATAGATCCAATAATCTTTTCTCAACCCTTCACGATCGGACCTAAATGCATGATTACTGTCTACAACCAGGCAGAGAAGAAAAGACGTACAAGAGGAGGGAAACAGTGATACAGAGGTACAATAAAATAAAAGTCAATAAGCAAAGTTTGTACATTTTATCATCAGCTGAGCTGTGAGGAAAAAAATACCATCAAATACTGTGAAACCAGTGTAATTGTTGAAAATACCGTGATATAAAATTTTGGTCACACCGCCTAGCTCTACGTTTTGTACTATTCAAATCAAGAAAATGTGAATTATTTTCTGTTTATTTATTAAAATAAAAGCACAAGATTAGAGAGGGCTTTGCCATTTTTGAACCGTGGTCTCTTTTTTTTCTATAGTCCGTTGAAATTTTGCAGGGATGGACTTTGAGTAAGGACAACTTTCTCAACCGAAAGAGTCATACAGAAAGGACAGGGTGATGATTTCAAAGCACGAAACAAGTGTCTGCGACTTTTCTTCCCGTCTCTTTTTCTCCCTGTGATTGCCAAGCCGGATGGCAGCAGCGAAGCATGTCAGCTCACTGTAAGGTGCTGTAACGGCTTCCCGATTTCGCCTCAAATGATGTGAAAGTCATTGCCAAGCCATGTGCGCCGGAGTGAGGCGAAAAAAATGACTGGCTCCTCTTCTCACTGTTAATCAAACCTGGGGTGGCAGAGCGTTTCACAGACGGAAGCCATACATAAAGATGTGCTTGTTCACCCCCTCTCCCCACCCCTTTGCCTTGTTCTCCCAGCGCCACCTCCCCCTGTCTCCCTTTCTGTCACCCAGTCGTCAGACAAATGAACACTTCCCGAGCCATCCTCTCTTTCATCAGCGCTTTTCATCAGTGCCCATAAACCAGTAGCCGGCACCTATCACTGGCAATCGCCTCTCCGCTGCCTGAGTGATGAGACGGAGGTGGTAGAGCTCAGTAAGCGCTCTTATGGCAGAATAGATGTTACTGGGTCAGGGGGTCACTCACATCTCATTGCACAACACACACAGACACTTAAACCTGACGGTTTGTGAAAATGAAGAAAAAATACCCCGTTCTTAAGAGAACACCCAGTATAATAAAATAACTTCAATCAAAAGGTGAGATAGTTCCTTGCAACAGATACAGAGATTTACAAGATTTTTTTTTTATTTTCTAGAGACTAAAGGTGCTTTTGGACCACAGAGGACCACTTTATGGTCCTTTTAGACATTTGAGAGAGTTTATTTCTTCCATTGGCGGTACTGAGGCTGTCTGTAGTGCTTATATGACTTTTATCACATCATTTTAGCTGCTGCTTTAAAGTAGGCACTTACTTGCTTCAAAAAAGACTGTTAAGGGATGTAAGTGGATTTGGTTGTTCCATACATAAATGAGCAAAACAAAATGAATGCTCTTCCAGCACCTGTGCTATTACCGCTGCATTCTCGTTGCTCTAATAGAAGCCCCTTCATTTTCAACATAGTCTGCTACAATGATCTCTTCTATGAACCCGTGCAACACAGACGAGCCACTCCGGTCATTCATGAACCACCAATTAGTCCCACAAATCTGTGAGTATTTATCAATGAAGCCAACCGTACAACTCATCAGTGCAGAAGTGGAATACTACACAATAAACTGGACCAACGCATTCTCATGCCCCCCTCGTCAACATATTGACGCTTGGTCAGGTAGCCGTCTGCGTCAACTTTCATACGCACCGGGTACCCCCCGTGGATCAGTTCTTTACGAGATGGGGCGGAAGAGGAGGAGCGTGTCGTAATTTTTTTACAAGAGTAGGAATTGCGTGAAACTAACCATCCCAGACCCTAATTTTAACTTCTATTAGTCTTATATAGCCTACCCCGACAACAGACCCTAAAATTAATCTTTAACCTTGATCCCTCATATTAACCAATTTTTTTAATGTAGAGAATTTGTGAGAACTAACTGTCCCAGAGCCTAAATTTAACCTACACTCACCGGCCACTTTATTAGGTACACCTGTCCAACTGCTCGTTAACACTTAATTTCTAATCAGCCAATCACATGGCGGCAACTCAGTGCATTTAAGCATGTAGACATGGTCAAGACAATCTCCTGCAGTTCAAACCGAGCATCAGTATGGGGAAGAAAGGTGATTTGAGTGCCTTTGAACGTGGCATGGTTGTTGGTGCCAGAAGGGCTGGTCTGAGTATTTCAGAAACTGCTGATCTACTGGGATTTTCACGCACAACCATCTCTAGGGTTTACAGAGAATGGTCCYAAAAAGAAAAAACATCCAGTGAGCGGCAGTCCTGTGGGCGGAAATGCCTTGTTGATGCCAGAGGTCAGAGGAGAATGGGCAGACTGGTTCGAGCTGATAGAAAGGCAACAGTGACTCAAATAACCACCTGTTACAACCAAGGTAGGCAGAAGAGCATATCTGAACGCACAGTACGTCGAACTTTGAGGCAGATGGGCTTCAGCAGCAGAAGACCACACCGGGTGCCACTCCTTTCAGCTAAGAACAGGAAACTGAGGCTACAATTTGCACAAGCTCATCGAAATTGGACAAGAGAAGATTGGAAAAACGTTGCCTAGTCTGATGAGTCTCGATTTCTGCTGCGACATTCGGATGGTAGGGTCAGAATTTGGCGTCAACAACATGAAAGCATGGATCCATCCTGCCTTGTATCAACGGTTCAGGCTGGTGGTGGTGGTGTCATGGTGTGGGGAATCTTTTCTTGGCACTCTTTGGGCCCCTTGGTACCAATTGAGCATCGTTGCAACGCCACAGCCTACGTGAGTATTGTTGCTGACCATGTCCATCTCTTTATGACCATAATGTACCCAACATCTGATGGCTACTTTCAGCAGGATAATGCGCCATGTCATAAAGCTGGAATCATCTCAGACTGGTTTCTTGAACATGACAATGAGTTCACTGTACTCAAATGGCCTCCACAGTCACCAGATCTCAATCCAATAGAGCATCTTTGGGATGTGGTGGAACGGGAGATTCYCATCATGGATGTGCAGCCGACAAATCTGCGGCAACTGTGTGATGCCATCATGTCAATATGGACCAAAATCTCTGAGGAATGCTTCCAGCACCTTGTTGAATCTATGCCACAAAGAATTGAGGCAGTTCTGAAGGCAAAAGGGGGTCCAACCCGTTACTAGCGTGGTGTACCTAATAAAGTGGCCGGTGAGTGTATATTAGCTATATACAGCCTATCCCTGACCCCAGTATCTCAAATTAACCATTAATCCTGATCCCTCATGTTAACCTCTGACCCAAAGACCCCTAAGTGACGCAACCTGGGAAAGCTGTGGGCGGCAAGGAAAGATGTGCGGGGGGTACCCTACGTGTCAAAACTGCATGCAAACGGTCCCTGCCCAAGCGTCAATGTGTTGACGAGTCCGACATGAGAATGTGTTAACTGGACATGTCCTTCCTTGGACATGTTGGACAATCATGCAGAGAGCTGGCCGCGCTAACCATCTGCCATCACACCTGCTTCCTCTTTCATATGCTGACTGTTACAATCCTGTTCTCACCACATTTGGCAGCCTATAGGTGTGTCAGTGGTGGGTTGAACCCACAGTGCTACCAGGGTCTTTTCAGGAATCACACCAAGATGTCCAGAGGGCATCTCAGTCCTGGCTTAAAGTGTTTTGTCAAATGGGCTTTTGACTTCTAGCTCTTTATCTTTTCAATGTTTCCGCTTTAAAAGTTGGACCTAAGATCCACAACACAACTAAGTATTACAGTGTTATCCAAAGTTGTGTTGATGGTGCATGAGTGACGTAGTCGTTGATGGTCAGCTGACTATTGGGTAATTACAGCATGCAACAATAAACACGAGTGCTTATAGCTGAATTATAGAGGTATTATAATTCTTAGAAAGTCCTTAGAATTGTTTGGTCTGAAAGCGTCATAAAAGAGTGAAAAAAATGTTGTTCCAGCTCATTTATCTGTCTGTGCAAACTAAATTAAGTCTTGCATTGTTGTTCTAAGAAATAGCTTTGCAGTAGAAGGTTTGGGGTAAGGGTTAGATAACAGCATCACCTTCTTTCATGGCTATCTGCGACCCCAACAGGACAATTTCACTTCCTTCCAAATTTGATATTGTTGAAAATATTACAAAATCGTATAATTTTACTAAAGCCATATATCAAGAATGGAAACACTTCCAGAAACTCTTCCTTACAGGATTGATTCTTTTAATTTGTATGAAACTGCATCAAGCAAAAGTCAGTGGAAGGTTGCGGAAAAATCCATCGGGAATCTTGAAACTCAAATCAACTGTTTTTTGTTTTTTTTTAATTATTTTTTTGTTGCCGCTGCTCTGCAAAGCGAACATGTGTGTTGCTGTGTTTCAGCACAGCGGAGATGTGTACCGTACGGTGTTGGGAAAATAAACAAGACTGGCCCTTAGCAGCTCTGCAGATACCAAAAATCCATACTGTGCTAATTCTATGAGGGGGAGGGAAAAAAGATTGGAGACTGAAAGAAAGAAAGACAAGACAGGAAGGCAGGGGCCTGTTGGCTGGGCTCCCCAGCATGCCTGCTGTGTGTATGAGAAAGCAGCTGTGGCCTACTGAGGATTACATAACGTTCTGAGATCCATCAGTGTGTACAAACTCTGACAGTCATAAGGCTGCATATATAGACGCTTATGGAGATTCACAGTGCCACTGCTTTATCTATCTCCTAACCCTCTTCATGATGTCTCCAGAGGCTGAGCAAGGGTTTTCCGTGTCGATGCGTCTTCCTGCTACTGACCACAGCTTTAATAGCCCGACGAGGAGCAACTTTCCCCCTCGGAGGCCTCAGTCAAAATGCTAAATGACTCCATCTATCTGCATCCCTGCCTTTTTCTTCCTCCTCATCAGGATGCCTTTCTACCTCCTTGTTCCCCCCGAATATCTGTCTGCCCGTCACCCCTAAGGGGAGCAAAGGGTTGGGGGAGAGTGCAGCCCACTGTACTGTGAAATGCAAAACCCTGCGGTGGGGAGATTTTGCATGCTCTGCAACTTCCACCAACCGCCAACCCCCCTCAAGACAGAGTTGATGCTGCTTCTGCTGCCTTCGCCGGAGAGATGTTCATGTTGTCGAGACGCCGATATGAACTGGAAGGGAATGCATCTGCCGCTTGCATATGGAGGCTGCACTAGAGCGCCCCCGCTGCTCTTTCCACATTTAAAAAGCCCTTAATGCACCAAGCAGCCATGTACAGACATTTTGCTTGGGTAAGCATCAGGCAACCGGGCCTACATGCGTGTTGAACCCCTGAGGGATGATATATGTCTTGGAGGGTATGGAGTGTGTCCTGAGGTCAACGATACACCACAACGGCTGGTGTTCGGTTACCTCCTGCCCATCAGGGTCAAGTGCCGTGATTCTTCATGTCAGCAGAGGGGATCTAATGGCAGCTTCGACATCTATCATACTCAAAATTCAGCTTCATGTCTATGTTACACGTTTCGGTCGAACCGCTCTGAAGATGTTCAAACATTCGGCACATCAAAGCAAAATAAGGCTTAGTTTGAGCAAATGTCAGTTTACAAAAGAGAGTAACGAGCAGCGGAAATTGCAGCCAAGATGACGAGCGTTTCTTTTGGTTCGAAGAGAAACACACACACAAGTACACACACACACACACACACACACACACNCACACACACACACACACACACACACACACACACACACACACACACACACACACACACACACACACTGTCTCTCTTTCTGTGTGCTGCTAGGGAAACTGGGTTCCACACATAATGAGCGAGTTTTGACCAGCTCTGCTTGTTCCAAATCCAGCTCAGCCCTGCTGTTTGTTCCAAACCAAATCTGAACAACCAACTGTACGGGGATTTGGAAGCGAGACAGCGCTGTTCGGTCTGGCACTATTAGCGTCAATAATGAAACAAATAGCAGCCTCAAATGTACCATCTGCAGACCTCCAGAACACTTTGCTCCTTCTCCGCTCCCCATCCCCCTATAACGGGCTGAATCATGTCTTACAGACACCAACAGGGGACACAGTCATCATTCTTGCCTTCGCATCTCAGGGACCCATTTAGGGGCCGACTACAACGGCCTCCTATCTTGCCATCGAAGCCATAAAAGCATCAAACTCTAAATTGTGCCCAGAATACAGACGGGACCGCTGAAACCACGGGCTCTGTTGCGGGGAAACAAAGCTTTTAAGGCGAGCCACAACTCATAATTCCTGTATTCAAGGAGGGCTCGTGCCATCTTCATCCCACCACAATGAGCACAATGGCTACTTTGCCAAGAACATCGCTGCACTGCACGGAGGGGGGGAAGAGATTTCATGGTGTGGGGCCAAATCATAATCCTTGTGCTCACAAGGAAGCAGTGTGATGTTTTTATCCAAAGGAAGGGTTTGTTTGCAAAAAAAAACTTTAAAACTTTGAGATATTGACTCCAATGATTCCCAGTTGGACACGAAGGTTTTGAATCCTTAAAGAAATGACTGCAAACTATAAGAAAACTTTAATAAGACAACTCATTTTCAAGTCAAGGCGATAAACACTGCAGATTTGTCTCTGCACGTGGCATCATTTTGGTACGAAAAATGCAGAAGCAACTATTTTTAAGGAGAAATAAAGATACGAATGTTGAGAGATTACTTTTCACTCACTGTTGTTCTGTTTTCTACTTCTGTTTTGAATCATTTACACAAAATCAAGTTTAAGCCCAAATCTCCAATAAGTCATAGGAATTGTGAACACGTTCAAGAAGCCAAATATTAACTCTAAAAAGTCACAAAGTCATTGAGGACATCTTAAACCTTCCTCAATTTAGTTTCTGCGAGGTTAAAAATGCAAAAAATGTGAAAAAAATTTTTTTGTCACAAACTGTAACGTTTTAAACAACTTATGCCGACCTATGAATATGTTGTTATGACTATTTTACTCGGCTATGTATTCAGTTTAACTGTTGGCATTACAGCATGTATAGGTCCTAAAGAGGCTTCCAGTATTTTTTTTCCATCTTCGGCTAAAGACATCTTTAGTGTTTGACAAACTTTTAATAAATTGTCAAAAACGTGACAGGGCCTTCAGTAACCAAATTGTGACAAAAGACAAATTGGCACACGGTTGAAACATAATAAAGATGCTTATTCATTATCAGGCTTTTAGCTAGAGGGATATTGAGGAGTCGTTCTGATGGCCTCTTCGGTTTTGCGACGCCTCACCCCTAATTTACATTACTTGCGTTCCGTCTCCGCTCCGCAGGTCGCAGCTGTGCGTTTCAAGTACAGTTTAGACTACTTCCGCTACGCTCTGATCCGGCAGAAGGAAGCAGAAAGCAGATCACGTGATAAATTCAGTGATAAATGTGGAAGTCACAGTAAAAAAATAATTAACTCTGCGAAAGACGAACTCCAAACACAGCTGAAAACAACGATATAAATGGTATCTATGTTGCTGTCGTCTTTCTGAAGCATCTGATTTCAAAATAAAATCCATGTGTATCGTGTGTGTACACATAGCTTCATGCTACATGTTTCCATCTGCTTCCCAAACAGAACGATACATTCTGACAGCATTTGTGTAGAAATATATCTGTGTATTTATTAATATAGTCGCAATTACGACATTATTCTGACAAATTATTCCGCCGAATAGTGTCTTATTTTGAAAATACGGATGTTGTGCTCATTTCTTTTCCTGTTGATGCGATGTAATCTTTAAAAATTGACTCTGGCGCTGCTCCGTCATCTGGCAAAAATAGGATCTGTTCTAATTTTGAGGGATCGCCGTCCGCAGCCAGTGTAAGCACTCTCATTGATTATAATGGGTGTGAATTTGCTGCGGAGGTCGGACTGGAGTGGAGCGGAGACGGAACYCATGTAGTGTAAATTAGGGGTCAGTTCCGTGCAATGACACCCTCAGGGCATCGTGTCGATCTCTGGGTTCACTGAGATTTAACAGACATTTATCTGGATGAGGCGCAGCTTTCACTCTCGACTACATTAGACAGCCAATCAGAATTAGAGTGGAGGCAGGCCTTAGGTTTTGGTCAAAACTTTGATTCAGATCCAGCAGCGAGCGCACACAAAGCATGGACATGTAGTTTGTGAAGTTTTTTAAAGTATCATTGCCCTTTTTCAAAATCTTAGTTAAAGTGTAAAAAAACCGCTACATTTACAGGGATGGCATGCAAATGTTGCAATTTACTAACAGCTATGTACAAACACAAATGTATTAAAACCACCAATTAACTTTGATTTCAAGTGAAATTTTGAGGGAAAATTTTTTTGAGCAATTTAGTGTCTCCGAACAGTCGCATCCCAGAGAGACACCCCACTTTAGCCTTCGTGCCCACTTGGCAGATTTAGCCAACGTCACGCTTTAGCTTAAACACGATGTTAAGCCACAACATTGGACAACATAAACTACACACAGAACTGTAAACATGATCCTAAAGGCTTTATTTATGCAAAGCTTGGTGATTTTCTTTTTCTATTTCAAAAACAGGGATCTTGGCAAAACAAAACTCATCATTGAATGATGTAAAAATAAAACAATACTTATAAAACTGCTTGCTTATTGTCTCTCCTGTTTTCTGTCGTTTTCGCAATTTAATAACAATTTGTTGAAAGGATCCATTAAGTGAGGGTGGGCTACATTTACAGATGGGCAGCAGCAGGTTGAGTCTTAGCTACTACCATATCCAGTTTGACTGAGTTAAAACCATTTTTCTGTTTGCAAACGTCGATTAGCTGAGGGGACCATCTTGAATTGAGATGACTCCAAAAGTTAATGAGTTGTAGAGTTATAACCAAAGATTACTCTCTGAGACTTTTCGTAAAATCCACCTAGTCGTTCGTAACATATTTTGCTAACAGACAGACCAGGTTGTCGCCAAAAATTAAATCTAAAGAAGATATGGCAGAATGTGCAGCACTTGGAGTATGAGATATGAATTAGTTTCGGTTATTTACTCACTAAATTTCAGCCTGATAACTGTCAAATAAACTGAGTCTAACCAATGTTGTTTCTTAATCACTTGGCAATGACAGTCTTAAATCAGAGTGACTGCAAAAAATGGATCAGTTGTAGCTGTACACACAATAAGTTTCAGTGAGTTTCATTAAAATATGTACAATTGCTCGTGAAATATTTTGCTAACAGACATAATTGACTCCAATAGAGACCAAATAAAAAAAGTCTCACAAAATCAGCTAGTTTTTAAGAGAATAAAATGGGGATCACTCTCAGCTACTACCACCCCAAAGTTTAGCTCCATATGTGGAAATAAATTACAAATGTATGTTTTGTTTTGTTTTTTGGCTTCTGCAGCCTCTTCAATCAGACTGATTCAGATGTTTGAGCACCTATAGATGCCCATAAAATCTTTTTGTGAGCTTTGCATTGCTTCATTAGATATTTTGCTAACAAGACATACATATTTTTTAAAAAACCACAATTAACCAAAACTAATAAAAAATGAACAGCGTGCTGCAAACAATCAGATAAAAAAAGTGATATGTTTCCTTCCACGCGCAGCTGTCTCCCTCTTCCATTTGGATCAGGTATTGATTTTCATATACAGGCTGGGAGGGAAACAAGGGGGGCTGCATATGAAAACAGTGCAATTAAGAAAAAAATACACACACACAGTATACTGACAGTTAAGGCAGGAGTTGGGAGACTTGTTATGAAAAAGATGCGTCGGTGGAGAACAGTAGGACGCCAATTAGGCTGCTCGGCCACGATGGAGAGAACCGCTCCGGTCACGCACCGGGTCTCTCCATCTCACCCCTCCTCCTCCTCCTCCTCCTCCTCCTCCTCCTCCTCAGCAGACAAGTGGAGAAAACTGGAGGCTGTACTATTGCACGAACAATACCGGTGTCACGTTTCCAGGCACTGATTTCCTTATTTCTTAAATCAACGACAACATGGAAACCAGCAAGATGAACACATTTTTTTAATTTTCAGTGAAGATGTTACAGCCACATTGCACTTTATATATA
>NW_013952659.1:46770-48847 GCF_001266775.1 Austrofundulus limnaeus
ATCGGGATATATCGTATCGTGACCCCTCTGTCATGATATGTATCGTATCGCCAAATTCTTGCCAATACACAGCCCTATGGCTGAGGGGCCTCGGTGATTTCCACGTGGCATTTTGCGAGGGAGAGGTGGACACTGGAGCTCCTGCTGACATTTATCCATTTGACACGACTCTCGTTCTTCTCCTTCGTCCACAGCTCTTCATCCCAGGCTGCCTTTCATTCTCATCCAACCCAGAATCGGGCTCAAGAACGCACCAGCAGCAGCTGTCGTGCGCTTCACAGAAAACATCAGCCTTGTCCTGTTTAGTCGATGTCTTCACGCCTGACTGAAGTCTGAAATATTTATCAGATTAAATTCTGTTGTTTTAATGCATTGTTCATGTGCTGCCTCACCGCAGGGGGAAGCAGACGATGAGGAAAAACTCTTCAGTTCTTTTGTTGAACAGCGATGACCCCTGAATATTACTGGTGAAACCAGATATTTACTGTATTAAAAAGTCACAGGACCATTTCTCCTCCCTTTCTGACATCAAGTCAGACTAAATGTTTGATACAGTTGTGTTGGAAATATTAGCAATGTGTTTAAAATAAAGCTTAGAAATGTTTTTATTTCAACGCATTGGGAACACTGTGCATTACTGTATATTCTAAACCGAACCATGAAGAAAAATGCATCCATTTCTTTTAAATGTATTACAAAAAAATAAGAAAAATGAATATTAGGCATTTTTCTTTACATTTACTGTATAAACTGAATGTTCTTTAGGATGTATCCTGAGTCACTGAACCAATATTTAGTTGTATAATCAGTTTCTGGGGAATGCACCTGTGAACTTCACATATATTTATTTGGTAGTGCTGCTGTTCATCTGTTTGGGTCAAATGTTTCAGTAGTTTGTTGGAATTTTGTCCCGTCCTCTCTAAGAACTAGTAGAGCTGAGACCGCCTTTTCTCTAAGACTGAGGTCAGAGCTTTGTGACAGCCACTGCTACACCAACTTTGTCATCTTTAAACCACTTTGTAATTAATTTGGTGGTATGCTTCGTGTCCTTGTCCATTTGGAAGACCCATTTGTGTCCAAGCTCAACTTCCTGGCTTGTACTGATCACATCAAAACATTTCAGAAACACAGAACCCATCTCCTTTCTTGAGTGGTATGATGGCAGGACATCCCCACGGTGTTTGTACTGGTTGAACAGACGAACAAAGATCCTTCAGGCATCTGGACACCATACCCAACTGATCAGTAATGATTAGGGAAATGGTGGAGGATGGTGATTGTCCACTGAGGTTTTATCTAGACCAGCATCAGAACAGGAGTCTACCAGCAGTGTTCTACAAAGTACCACAAAGTGATACTTGAGCAAAAGTACAACTATATTACCAAAAAAAAAATACTTGGCAAAAGTTAAAGTCTCCTTTAGGAATATTACTTGAGTAAAAGTCTTAAATTATCTGCTATTTGTTGTGCTTGTATTAAAAGTCAAAGTATTGATTTAATATGAGCAGTTTTAAGATTTTCTGTAAGGACTTTAGGAGGTGACCTCCCCAAAAACTGTAGAATTGACTATACTGTATTAAATTAATTGATGTTAAAAATTTAGGATGCACTAGTCCAGCTGTTTCAGTTTATATACATATAAGGGAGCACAAACCTTTCCCCAAAATGAAAATCTGAGGGCTACGGCCAAATGCAATAATATAATTCATGAAATGCAAATACTTCCTTGAGTACAGTCCTTTATTTTAATGGTTATGTACTGCTTGAGTGTGACATTGTGTACAAATACAGTATCCGTTAGGATTTGTTTCTTTTAAGAGTACCCAAAAACAACTTAACTGACGAGGAAAACAGGACAAAGACAAAAATGGTAAGAGGCAAGTCAGTTTGTTTGATTAACAGTAAGAGATTAAAATCAAGCCTGACTCAGCATAATAGCAGGTTCCTGTTCTGCAGCACATAAAACACTCAGAATTACAGCATCACAATCACATCATTATACACCATAGACACAAAGACAAACAAGCATACCGAATTTCAGGAAGGCAGCATTTGCAAAATAGGACGTCTAAATATG
>NW_013952659.1:50887-52795 GCF_001266775.1 Austrofundulus limnaeus
TAAACTTATTTATAATAAACCATAAACAATAACTTTATTCCCACCCACAAAAAAGAAAATAAATAAAAAAAATCTGTTCAAGCAACACAATGACAGCCTGATATCAAACAGAAATATCTCATTAAAAAGCTGTCATCTCCATCACGATGAAGCGCTTCACTTTGTGCCATTTCAAGCAGCTTTTCATATTTTTGGCCACAAGATGGTCCCAAAGAGAACTGTGTTGGAAAGCTTCGAGTAATGAACCCTTTTTCAAAGCAAGCTTCAGTGCTTCAGAAAAGCRTCATTTGCCCATCACTACTCTCAGGCTTAATCAGAGCAGACTATGCACAGGTGAGTCCATCCAGTCTCCGCCCACCGAACTCTCAGTGAACTGCAAAACAATTAGTCAGGAACAGCAGCTGCAAACCTCCACAGTATCAGAGTTTTATATAGTTATACTTTGCATTCAGCCACAATTAAATTCACACTATCTAGGAGGCACCATTTATTTGGATAGTATTTATGTTTTTATAATAACAAGCTGGAATTAAAACAAACAAAAATGAAATAAAAGTAACAACTTTCTACTTCTTGTCTTTTTTAAAAAATGTAAGAAGTAGAAAGCACAGATAACTGTGTGAAAATGTAAGAAGTAGAAGTAAAAAATAGGCTGAAACATGACTACTCAAGTAAAGTACAGATACCCAAAACGTCTACTTAAGTACAGTAACAAAGTGTTTGTACTTCGTTACATTACAACTCTGTCTACCAGGACATTTCAGACCAGCTTTACTGAGATGTTGGTTCAGCCACAGACTTCTGATTGACTGAGCAACTTTAGCATCTCTTTTAGTTTTCCTATAAATTGAATTATATTGCTTCCAGCAAAAAAAAAAAAAAATAATCAAGATTAATCATGATTATTTGCAAAAATATACTGAGATCAATCGCAATTAAAAAATTTAATCTATGCCCAGCACTAAAATACCCCAAAAAGAATCCTCTAAGTGACGTTTGAATCAGGATTTCAGAATTCACGGCATGTAGCCTCCTGGAGAAAATTCTGTCAGCTTGTGGCCTTGTATTTCTAAAGATTATTTTCCTCCTGCAATGTTGTTGGTTCTCTGTTAAATGTCAAACACTGACTGGATGTCGTAAACAAGAATTCGTCATTTTAGGTACTTTAGGGAGCGAAAGTGTTGGGGTGGAAAATGACAAGTTTTAGTGTTTAGTAAAAAGGTGTTACAGATTTATCACCTGACAGTGAATTTTGGCTGAAGTATTCTCAGGACACAGAAGTCTCAAAATGTGTTGTTTATGAAGAAATGTAGTAAAAGCTGAACTTTTAACTATAGTAAGACAAACCGAGACCAAACTTACAATTTTTATGCAATCAAAAATATGCAGTAAAATGAGGAGAAAAATGTTTTTGTTGGTCCTAAAAATGTTGTTTCTTTTTTCTCGGTGTAAGCATTGCGTGTGTCTTTAATCAAAATATTGTATAAACCACTGAACAGATTTCAATTAAACTTCCAGGAAGTAATCATTAGATGTCCATCTACAACTGATTAACCTTTGGAATCAGTCTCATTAAACATAGCCACTGCAACTAATTAAGTTTAGCTAGCACAAAAAGATTATAACTCAGCCAGTTTTCGAGCTTTGGAGTTCAAATTGTATATGGTAGTGGCTGAGAGTCGCTTGCAATACAAAGTCCAAGCACTAACGCAGTGGTTCCCAAACTTTTTATCTTCTGACCCACAAAATATCCATGGCAAAACCTTGTGACCCCAAATATTACTGGTCTGAGTGCACGAACTTCATTAATAACCCTAAAAACACAGACTTTTTGACAATCTAAACAGCTTATACACAAATATAAATACTTATTTATACTGATTTTTGTAATAGTTATAGGGAAATATT
>NW_013952659.1:53048-57161 GCF_001266775.1 Austrofundulus limnaeus
GAAAATCTTTTCAGGACCCCACCTTGATGTTTCGGGACCCCACTTTGGGTCCCGACCCCAACTTTGGGAAACACTGCACTAACGTATCACACAAGAGCTTATTTTGTAGCATAAGCTACAAGATTTGACCAAAATGGTTACAATTCTGGATTTTCTCATTAGATGATCTTAGTTTAAAACTCTTACACAATAAATGGTGGGTGACGTGTACTTTTCATTTGTTATTTCATGAAACTTAATTTAACAATTGAAATTGTTTGCGCTCCACTTCCAGTTCCTCCTCATCTTCCTCCTTCTCATCCCAAATCCCCGTGCATATCATACATTTAAAAAAAATATTAATAAAATAAAATAAGTGCTCGCCATTATCCGTGGGCGCCCCGGCATTATATTGTGGATGCTGACATTGCTCTTACCTGGCAGTTGGTGCTTTTACTATATTAATAATGGAGCAGGCACCATCCATCATGGGGATATGAGGCTGCTAATCATGTCAGCTCCCTGCATATTCAGTCCTTTCATCAAAAAAAAAAAAAAAGAAAGGAGGAGGAGCAGTATTCCAAGAGAAGAAGGCAGAAGAGGAAACGGCTAGGAGAAGCAGGAGGGCGATGGCCAAAGAGCGGAGATTAACAGAGTGAGGGAAGAAGAAGGGGGGAAGAGGGAGAAGGAAAAGGGACGATATCAATGTGCTGAACACATGACAGATGCCCTTGGCCTTTTGCTGAATGGCTTCCCTGTTGGCAGGAGTTAACCAGTGTATTTAAACAGGACAAGACGAATGGGACCTCTTCTCCCCCTGCTCACTGAACCAGCCCTTTTCTATTCCAACTCACAGCCTCCGCCCCCCATGTGGGAATGCTAATGTGGTGAGCTGACATTGCTGGGGTTGAAACTTCATAACGCCATCTTATTGTAAAGTTCACTTCACTGTGACTTTCCACTTTGTCAAACCCGCATTTTTTTTTTTTTTTTGCTCCCCGAGTTGCTACAAAAACAACAGACCAGTTTGTTTACATTAGTATCTGTTCACAACTGAACACAGTGCAAAGAAAAAAAACCCACTTCAGTCTACGTTCACACTGCGGATTTAACATTCAGTTCTAATTTTGGTTTTCTTTTTGCATGGTTTTTCACGTTGTTACTTCCGCCAACGGGTGAGGTAATATATTCGGTCGCATATGTCTGTCTGTTTGTCTGTGGACAACATTACTCAAAAACTTGTGGACGGATTGTCATGACATTTTTACCACATGTGGATACTGGCACAAGTAACACACCGTTAAATTTTGGTGATGTTCCGGATCACGATGCGGATACAGGAATTTTTTTTCTTTTAATCCTCTGAGAACGGCAAAGCTGTGATCAAAAAGAAAAAAAACTGTATAGGTCTTCTGGACGGGTTCTTCTCTAATGAAACGTTTCGTCTCTCCTCCAAGAGACTTCTTCAGTCTGAGAGTTTCTGAGTCTGAGTCTGAGAGTCTGAGCAGTGTGGTTATCCTGACTGGGCTTTCCTGAAAGCAGACAGGAAACACAGACAGGACTCCATGCAACCTTCAGGTGAAAATGAAGACCCCAAACCCAGACCCAAACCAGTGGTTATTCTGTATGTTGRGGGTGTTTCGGAGAAACTGAGARGTTTATTTTCTAAACATGATGTCCCAGTAGCTTTCAAACCCCAAAACACATTACGGCAAAGGCTGGTTCACCCCAAAGATCCGGTGACCCGGCACAAACAGAGCAATATTGTATATGCTGTTAAGTGCCAGGAGGACTGCGACCAGTTATACATCGGGGAAACAAAGCAGCCACTGTTCAAAAGAATGTCCCAACACAGACGAGCTACATCTAATGGCCAGAACTCTGCAGTTTTCACTCATTTACAGGCCAGCGGTCACTCTTTCAGAGATGAGGATGTTCTCATTCTTGATAGAGAGGAACGTTGGTTTGAGAGAGGAGTAAAAGAAGCCATTTTTGTGAAGAAAGACCCTCCATCATTAAACAGAGGTGGAGGCCTCCGTTTTCAGTTGTCCCCCTCCTACAGTGCGGCTATTACCAGTATCACTCCACCCCCTGTTAACAATAAGTGTTAATTAGGTGTCAACGATAGCCATGTGATGTGAGTATCAGTCACCTGGAGGCAGGGCTTAAAAGCCTGAATTTTGCCTGAAACTCTCAGACTGAAGAAGTCTCTTGGAGGAGAGACGAAACGTTTCATTAGAGAAGAACCCGTCCAGAAGACCTATACAATTTTTTTCTTTTTGATTTTTTACCTGGATTACTGAGATGCATCAGGACAAAGCTGTGATGCTTTCACAGGGCTTCTGTAAAAAACAGTGAGCTGGATTGGACAGCACAGACTTCAAACTTTATAAAAGTAATGTTAAAACCACATTTAATGATGAATAATTGTTGCCATAATATGTGCATTTACAGAACGTTTTGTGACCAGAAAGTGCGTGAATGCACCATGAGACCTATTTTTCCCATTTCCTCAAACACACCACATTTCCGAAGCAACCAATCAAAACAGTTTCTCTCTACTAGGCTTGTAAACAGAGAGCTGCCGGGCCTCAAAATTTGGAGACGGGGGGAGCCAGGAAGCACTTTATAAAGAGAGTCAAACCATTACAAACTCATACAAAGGGATAAAACAGACGTTTTACATGGTGAAATGTGACTGATGAAAACATAGGAGCTTAATCCGAATTGAATTGTTGCTACCTGGATCAATCAGTCTACCTTCACCTCAGTGACATAAAAGTCGAATGAAATGCGACATGAGTGTTGAGATTAAGGTCGCTTTAAAAAACATCAGATATGTATCCGATTTTATTCGACATACTGAAAAGTTCGGGGTCGGACTTGAAAAAAAACGTTACGTTATGACTCATGAAAAAATCCAATATGGGTCACATAGAGAGGCAAAAATATCGGATTTGAATTGCCTGAACGTAGCCGTAGATCCAGATTTAAAACCCATTACTGACAATTCATTCCTATCATAGTATGTGGTATTTATGAACATTCAGTACATTATTAAATATCAGTTAGTAAAAAGTTTTTTATCCAAAAAAAGATCCTCCATCCTGAGCAGCATTGCTGGTGACAGTGAAAAAATAAAAATAAAAAACCTACGGCAGAACCAGAACCAGGATGATGGACCAGCTGTCTGATCCGGCTGGGATTTGAGAGGACAGGAGAGTAAAAGACAAACAGAAGGTGTGATCTCTCCTCCCAACTTTGATCAGAAACCTGGCAGCATCGTTTTGGACCAACTGAAGACTTTCTCCCGTCTTTTTCGGGGGGGTCTTGGTGTGTGTATTTAAATTACTTTTATACCAAAGGACTGACTCTATTTGTGCCATTTCCACTCGTTTCCACCATCCTTTTTTTTCAAGGGAGAAACGAGTTCATTTGCATGGAAAACAGTGCCTGATGTTTGCAGCAAAACACTTCCCAGCTGGCCTCCGTAGCCATTACTCTCCTGCAACCGAGGGACCTTGAGTGTCTGCGCTTTGCTTCATTTTCCCTCATTTGGTGTAATATGACATCCACATGCCCTGATGTGTTTGAACACTTACACAGATCTGCAGCTTTTTCCTGCAGCTCAAATTGCTTGACTAAATTATTACGATAACCTTTGTCCTTTAAGGACGTAAAACCATATGATTTGTCTCCAAAGCGTCTGTCCTGTTTTTTTTTCTTCTTTTCCATCACCAATCTCCACTAGAAAAAAAAAGGGAAATTTGCTTCTGATTGATGGGCCTGATTAAATGAAGATAAGATTTAGAAAGCGTGGCCATATGTCTGGCGTATGCACTGTCTCTTTTGGCTTGGAGCCTGGATGCAGAGTAACCTCAATATCCTGACATCTTCCTCATGCTGCTCCTGCTTTGGTTAGGGAGCGGTGGGAGCGGTGGGAGCGGTGGGAGCGGTGGTGAGGAGAAACCAGGGGAGAAAAGAGGGAAGGTGGAGACGGGTGATGAGGACGAGCGGTGGATTTCAGAGCAACTTAGAAGAGCGATAATGAGCACTCGGGCCTGTCTGGGGGGAGGGTGCAAACTCCTTCCCTGCGCCAGATAGCTGCGAGGGAAGGGTGTGTGTGTGTGTGTG
>NW_013952659.1:58705-63094 GCF_001266775.1 Austrofundulus limnaeus
CTTCAGGTCTGGTTCAGATCATTGTTATTTATAAATGATATGTTTTTCTGGTATAAATCTGCTGTTTTACATGATTGTTGAATGAAATTAACATAATTATTAATTTATTGTAAAAACGTGACAGATAATCTGTGAAACAGATGCAGTTCAGCTGCTGTTTATATGGAGGCTGTGAGCTGTTGTCCTGTTTGGTCTGTTTCTGATCCTCCATGTTGTCACAGACACCACCAGTGGACAGGATGGGTGGGGCCTGTCTAATGATCTTATTCAAGTCTATGGGGTATGCCTTTTGAGAGCCCACCACACTACACCTAATGAACTGTGCATTAGGAAGCACACCCTAACCTCTCCAGTCAGAGAAATGTAAAAAAGTTTGAAAACAGAGCTTTCAGTGGTTTATTTGAAAGCGGTACATTCCGTCACGTGTAGATACCCTTTTAATGCCTACACACAGATGACAAGCAGAACTCAGTCTTTAGCAAGAAAAGGCACAGAAACGAACAGAGAAAGGACAGGAGGAGTGACGAAGCTCTTCAGCGGGCACTATGGCAACTGCAGCCATGATGAAGCAGTTGACCTTGTTTGCAGGAAAGCAGAAGACATTGTTTGAAAGCGAAAGAAACTACAGAGACACACAAACCCTTCTCCACGGCAGCGCATCATCAGAGTGCCACGGTGCTCCTCTGCATGAAAACCGTCCAACGGGGTAAATTACTCTGACGGATTGGCGGGGCAGAAGTGTGTCACTTGTCATCAGGGGTCGCTGACAGTGAACGAGTCTTTTCATGTCCGAGCTTCCAGTCAGTCTTGTTTCTATTCACATGTGAGGGGCCTACAGTCATTTCCCTGGGCTTTGCTGCCTTAGATCCGCCTGCGCCTCAACTCTGTTTTGTATATGCATGTGTGTACTTTCCTATCTTAATCCTAGCTATTACTCGCATGGCTGGCCATGTCAAGGAGAGATTTGCTCACTCACAGTGAATGGGCCGATATTGACAGCACGCCTACCGCATCAGCAATCGGTGTTAAGGCTTAGCGCGCACTGGATTCATGGGTTTGAGGCTGAATTCAATGAAGGGTGGGGGGGGGGGGTGTTGGAAAACAATCCTCCTGGGGAATCTTCGCAAATGTTATTCAGAGACTGTCAGGTGTGATAATTTACCAGTGGGGGGTGGGTGATACAATGTCCATGTGTTTGTACTTATCTTAATGTGCTGGATTGGATTTACTTGTGGTTTTAGGCCAAATTCACAATGAGGCAAATGTTTATGCCTAAATTTGTTGAGCTTGTTTACTTATTTTATATTTCAGTCCAACATGTCAGATTACTTTGCATGAGATGAGCTAAATATCCAACACCCTCACCCCATCCCTAATAAAGCATAAAAGGATGGTCTGGTCCTTTTTGAAAGGATGTTCTGTTACATAATTATTAACAGTACTAACCTTAACCCATGACATCAGTCAAAAGGTATGGAGAAAGAGGCACATGTCTTAGTCTGGGCTAGGCTAATGGCTATCTATACAAACACCTATTTTATTTTAGATTGCTTTGCAAGTTTCTAAAACAACTAAAAAATTACCACAATGTTCATCTAAAACCAGTCCCTTATTTTCCAAAGTGATTTGTAAGTAGTTGCAGATTGAGAATGACTAACATTCATTTCGAATGCAGGATTACTGCCTCACCACATATTGACCCTCACAGTTCAGGAAACGCCTCTTCAGATGAGCTTCTTTGCAGACTAACCACTGATGGGGATTAGCCAAGATAAGATCACTCCAGTTCAGGCCAGACCAAATGAAATTTAGAAAAAATATATATAAATATTTAATAATATCACCCACCGCCTGAGGTGAAGGCAGAGTGATAATATTCATGTCCATATTTCAAGGGTTTGGAGTTACCTTGGTTTAAAATGGCCACCGTAGAAAAGTGAAACTTAGACAACACAAAAGTTGTTTTAGCTCGGTTACATTTCTAGAGCTAAAATTTTGTGTGGTGGTAGTTGAGATTGCCTTGTACTCTGAGTATACTGAATTATACCCTGAGTGCTAACTAATCACTTAAGATCTTGTCATGATCTTTTTTTTTCAGTGTTTAGCTCTCTGATTAAAGGTTTATTTTTTTCTGTTTTGTGTCTTTGCGTTCAGTTTTTTTTCCAAGATTCAACCAAAATGTTTATACATAAGGCCGTCATTTCACATCACAAGACGATCTCAGTCTAAAATACAGATTTCATATACAATATATGGATCTAGATACGGATCCATAATTATGTTTCCCTGTACCTATAGCCCCATCTCCACCAGCACATCTGTATGTGGTTCTTCTCAGTCCACCCTCAGCCAAATGTGTCTCCATTTCTGGTTCCACCCGTGCACAACCACGTGGGTGACACTAGGTATTGCGCGCTTATGACTTTGATGTCAGCAGACTGATGTCCATGGACTGGATTTTGGATTGATTAACAGAGGCAAGGTGTTACTTGTGCAAACCTATCCTGTAAACTGGAGAGAGCTGCCTTTTTTAAGGAATTAGAGTGAGATACGACATGGCAAAAGCAGTGATTAAAACCACGGTCGAACCTGGAAGTGCAAACATTTATGGTGATCTTGGGGAAAAGCAGAACTTGCGAACTTCCTGCAGAGAGAGGCGAAGGAGGCGAGCGCAGGACAAAGCCATCCTAAAATTAACAGATATCCCAGGAGGTTTCGAACAAACCGGCTGCCCATGGTTGCACTTATAAAGAGCACTATGACAAAAATAAATCAATTTTAACAAATAAAGTCTGACTACCAGATGATAAAAACACAACTTTTCTTTTTGTAAACTTTTTTTTTTACCACAACAGCTGATGCTGACAATCCGCCCACAATAGAGTGGGAGACACACTAACATGAAGACACACAAACACACACCTGAGCAGAACAAACCAGATCTGAGCTGAGTGAGGCTGGACAATGCAGAGAAGTTCCCCCGTACCAACATTCTCCAGTACCTATGTTCTCCGGTATATATGTTCTCCAGAGGTTAATGATGAAATTCACAAAAGATGCTTGGCATCCCCTTCAAAGGTCTTTTAGAACAAATATAAAAAATACTGAGTTACAGTGCATGCATCGTACCAAGGAACATTGGAATCCAGGAAACATAAGTAGGCTACTGGGGAACATAGGTATTGTAAACAGAGATGATGTAGATGATGCATAGGGATCTAGGAAAGTTAAATATTGGAAATCATAGGATTTAGTCCCTTAGAAATGTGACACACAGGTCACCAAGAAGTTGCCTGTGATTAACCCATCCCCGGTAAAAATGTCGTTTTTAAAAATATGATCCAGTTTACTTGAGTCAACTTTAATTGAATTTACATTTCCACTGCAGTTTGGCTCCACTTCAGTAAAAATTGAGGGAAAACTCAACACCGTTTATTAAACACGGCAGCAGCATCTGGAACAGCAGCTGGCCCAAACCCCGAATGATCTCTCGCATATAGAGGTCAAAAGTTGACGAGGAGCCGGCTCCTCTTTCATCCTGAGAAAACCGTCAGCGTCTCGCTGCATTTTCCACAGGTATGTCGCAACTTCAAAGGTGCGAGTGCAATGATTTGCAAACGAAAGCGCCGCCGCTTCCCTCTCCCTCGGCTGGCTTCACAGTCGTCGCTGTCGCACTTTGTTTTGCTTAAATGAAATGATTGAGTCCTGGCTCCGTGACGCCGTTTCAAGGGGAACCAGCCTCACATCATTACCGGTGACATTAGCTGGTGACAGCGGCAGCCGCAGAGCCAGCGACGCGCCGAGGTTCAAAGCCTCTTTGCACCATAAACAGATGAAACGAAATAAAATCACAGAGACGGGAGGAAAAATAGAGAGTAGAAGCTGGCTTAAAGTAAGTGAGAAATTAACCTTTTTTTTCTCTTAAACTTAGATACTTATCACCCACAGCCGAGATGTGTTGCTTTTGTGTATGTGTGTGTAGTCCTGGTTTTTGTTACCTTTTTAGGACATTTTTAGTATTAACACCTTCCTTGGACCAGTAGTCCTTTTGAAGGCCAAAGATCAGTCCTAATATGGTGGAACGCCACTGGTGTCTTGGTTTGGATTAGGATAGGTTTCAGAAATGACTAGAAATGAAGGGAAGTCAATACACGGGGCTAATAATAATAAAAAATCAGATAAAAGATGAAAAGAAAGATAAAAGCAAGTATTTTGAAGAAATATGAAAAGTAAAATGTGAGGCTATTTGCTTTGTTGTTTGAGTTGATATTTTTATGTTGTTGTTTTTATTTTTATTTGATTTTGATGTTATTTAATATTGTTTTGTAAATTATGTTTCGTTTGAATATATTCTGGGTCGAAAAGGGGCAGACAAAATAAGATTTATTC